>NW_024470758.1:2543303-2715803 GCF_017639515.1 Carcharodon carcharias
GTTGGAGGAGGCTAGTGTGGTCAAACCGTGTCAAAGGCCGCAGAGGGGTCAAGGGGCACGTGGAGGGAAAAGCTACTTTTGTCAGAGTCAACGCAGGGCGACTTTTGATAAGAGCGGTTTCGGCCTGGTGTCCGGGGCAGGAATCTGATTGGAGGGATCCGAGCGGTGGAATTCTGGGAAAGGCCGGCCCGAGGTTTCGGGGGCAACGAGGCGCCCGCGGACTTTGGAGAAGAGCAGGAGGTCGGAGATGGCGGGGGGCTGGACGGTCAGCGGGAGTACGGTCGAGAGAGCGGGGGTGGGGTGGGGGGGTTGGTTGTTGGGGGAGAGAGCGTCTCATGGACAAGACAGAGGGCAGACGGGAGAGACGATAGAGGAAGATGTGAGTTGAGCGCTAGGGGAAGGGGTGGGGAGGAGACTTAGGGGGCTTTTGGCCGAGCGGGTGAGGGCGAGAGGGGCAGAGCCAGAAGCCCCTGGTCGGATTGTCTCGAACTTTAGTGGCAAAGTCCGTGGGCTGTCGTTGGAGTTGACGTTGGAAGAGACGGGGAGAGAGGTTTAAAAAGGCAGCCTGCTGTCGAGGAAAGAAACCGGGGGGGGGATATCTTTGCATTTCAGGATGGGAGAACAATACTTAATCTCCTCCCCTCAGCTAGTGTACACTCCCTCCTATCATGGACTGTACCGAGCCATTAACTCTCCCCCCTCAGCCCGTGTACGCTCAGCCTCTTCGCTCCTCAAGGCTTTCATTGGACCCTCTGAATGTGACCAGGGGCCCCCTGTTTTGCGAATGGGCCAGTGAGGACTTAGGGGAGGGGTCCTCTCCCCCCTTTGGCTGACAGTGGGTCCGCAAGGAGATGGGGGAGAACACGGGATGACATTGTTCAAAAAGTAAAACCCGTCTCAGGGTGAAACCTCGCAGCGGCATTACTGGTGTTGATGTGTGGGGTAGAATGTCACGCTCCCCCAGAGGGAGGGCAGCTGGGGAGGTGGACGGGGGGCATAAAATTGCACCTAATGCCCCACCTGCCCTGCAGCGATTTTATGAGAGGTGGGGGGGGTGCATTGAGCCGCCCACCCTCCCACTGAACTCCCCATCCCTCTGACTCAGGCATCTTATCCAATGCCCTTGTCCGTCACAGCACCGCTGGCCGCCTTGCATTCAACCACCCGGGCCTCCATCTAATTCACCCCCTTAAAAGCACTTCATCTCCGCCAGGTATTGTTGGGAAATGAGTGACTGGAAGATAGAGAGGAGACCACCATATTCTCACGCCGCCACTGTAGGTGGAAATAACACATCACTCAGCTAATATGGACAGGCTAAAAGGACAAGTGGAGTCTTGTGTACAGTGCAAGATTATACAGAAGTAAGAAGCAAAAGACACAGTAAGTTACTGATTGAGTCCAGTAATGAAACAATTAATGGCCACCCAAGGACCCCTTCCTGCCCATGGCGCAATTTTTCCCATATAGATGAAGGCTGGCACTGAGAGACAAGCCCAGCAACTTTCACTGCTTCGGCTGATGGCAGACAAGGGAATGGTTCCCTCCCGTACAGCCTCACTCCCGCGCCAGAGCATGCCAGCTTTGCCCGTTGAAACTACCCCCCCCCTCCCCCACCCCACCGCTGCCCCCTCATTACCAACCAACCATCCGGCTCCAGAAAAGATCTCTGGTGGGGACTGGGTGCAGTCCCAGCAGGGGGTGCAATTGGCCGCTGGCCACTTGATTGGCCAGAGGCTGTAAGGAGGCGGGAATTCCTCCTCCCCCACCCCACCGAGCGTAAACATCTGCAGGGCAAACCGCCAGAGGGAGGCTAGGTTCGACCCTGAAATTTATGCTGGGGGGGTGGGTGTGGGGGGCACAGAGACCCTGGTGTAACGTAGAATTCTGCCCGTGGCTTTTATTTTCTACTGGCACCCCCTCCCCACTCCCCCCCACCCCCCACCCCAGCCCCCAGTGGTTCTGGGACCCCCCCCAAGTGTTTTCCAACATTCCTTTGCTAGCGGTAGTGGATACTGGAGTTTACCTAATCTTGAGTCCTCCAATCTGTTGTCCAAAGTGGCTCTGCTCCCTGGGGCTTCGGAATGTGTTGGACCTGTTCCCACCCTGGGAGTGTCTCCGAGTCCTGGCTTGAGGCCCTCTCCCTACCCCTGGGGGCCACCCCGTTGCAGGCCCCAGGCAGGGCCTATCACCCGTAATAAGGCCTGGAAATCCAAAGGGCAGTTCCAGGCCTCTCAGCCTGTGGTTGTCCATGGTGATTGAAGGCCAGTGGGTCCCCTGAAGGTTAGGTGTGGTTGGGGGTGGGTCGGGGGTTATGGAGTGGGGGAGCAGTGGGGAAAGGGGATGAGGATGAAATATTATGGGATGCCTGCAGATGTTTAAGTTTCTCCCTGGCTCGGGTTAGGCCGTAATGTAATCATCACTAAGCGGCCAAGAAGGGCTCCTAATGGAGACAGAAGCTGGGGAACAGGATTCCTTTTGTCCAGCTCAGTAACATCACTCTGCCTGCAGCCTCCTCCCCCAAACAAGAGGGGCCAAGGATCCTCAAGCCAAGATTAAGGGTTTCAGTAATCAGAGCCTCTGATCCAGGAACCACTCGCTCCCTGGGCTGTACATTGAGTAAGATGATCGGATGCCAGAACAGGGAAGCAGCGTTAGTTATACATGCAGAAAACTCCTGATCTAGAAACTCCATACATAATTAGGTAATATTCACAAGAGCATAATAATATGGTAATTTGCAGGATTAATATTGATAACAGGCTCAATGTAACTAAGTGAAGCAGCACTTTGTTAATGAATACACAAAGGAATTTTGTAATTGGGTTCAACAATCTATTATTATATAATGCATATATATCAGATTCTTACAAACTGCAATGATTGCAAGCAAAGCTGCTCCCACGGTGTGGAACTCAAGTCCCCTTCCCTCTGAACTCTCCATCCTTCTGACTCTGACACCTCAGCCGATGCCCTCTTCCTTAACTCCACCAATGGCCATTCAACCACCTGGGTCTCACACCCTCATTCATTCCCTTAAAGGCACTTTATATGCGCAAGGTATTGTTGTGAAAAGAGTGACTGGAGAGGAGACCACCATATTCTCACACCACCTCTGTGGGTAGAAACACCACATCATTAAGTGAATATGGACAGGCTAAATGGGCAAGTGTAATTTACGTACTGGTGCAAGATTATACAGAAGCAAGAAACAAAAGATAATGACTGAGTCCAGTAATAGAACATATGATATACATAATTTGTTTAAAACCTGGAAAGGATGAAGTAAAACATTCTTGTGGGTCTTTTTAGTAATGTCTTTACTGAAGGAGAAACTACCCAGAGTTTCTCTTCACACTCAATCTGTAGCTGGGCAGAACAAGAGATAAATGACTCCTAGAGTTCCTGTCAACAGACACTTTTTTAACTGAGGTGCAAATTGACAGGCAAATTAAGTTATTAAAAGAAAGAATTTGCATTCTTATAGCGCCTTTCACGATCTTAGGATGCCCCAGGTCATTTTATAGCAAATGAAGGGCTTTTCAAAGTGTAGTCACTGTTGCAATGTGGGAAACGCACCAACCAAAGTGTGTACAACAAGATCCCACAAACAGCAGTGCAATAATGGCCAGATTGTTTCCTTTTTAGTGACTTAAAATGGAAAATGTCGTAAACCGCTCAGCAGTTCACAGAGATCTCCATGGAAGCTCTTCGGCCGTGGAATAAGTACAAGGCTCAGGACACCGGGTAGACCTCTCCCCAGGCCAGCGCCCCCACCTCCCCTCCCCTCCCCCCCACCCTGCTCTTCTCCGGATAGTGCTCCTGGAATTTATTACCTCCACCTCAGACGGCAAACATCGCATATGAACAACAGCTGCTTTGACAGTGTAGCACTCCGAATGGCAGCCTGAGCTGCGAGCTGAGGTCTCCGGAGTCTCTGGATCTGAGGAGTCTGAGGTCTCCAGGTTAGTACCAGGAGAGGGGCGGTTGTCTCATAAGGAACGGTTGGACAGGTTAGGCTTGCATCCGCTGGAGTTTAGAAGAGTGAGAGGCGAATTGATTGAAACCTTTAAGATCCTGAGGGGTCTTGACAGGGTGGATGTGTAGAGGATGTGCGGGAGAATCTAGAACTAGAGGCCACTGTTTAAAAATAGGCAACTAAGAATGAGTAGAGGAGAATTTGTTCTCTTTGAGTGCAGCGAGTCTTTGGAACTCTTCCTGAAAAGGAGGTGGAAGCAGGGCCTTTGAATATTTTTCAGGTAGAGGTAGATAGATTGTTGGTAAGCAAGGGGGTGAAAGGTTATCAGAGGAAGGCAGGAATGTGGGGCTGAGGTTACATTCAGATCAGCCATAATCTTACTGAATGGGGCAGCAGGCTCAAGGGGCTGAGTGGCCTCACTCCTGCTCCTAACTCGTATGTTTGCGTGGAGAGGGACTCGAACCCATGACGTACTGAGTCAGAGGCTACTATCCGAGCCGTGGCTGAAATGTAGGATTTGAAGCTACAGCTCTCATCATGTTTGCTAGCCTCCAACTGAAGGTGGATGTTGTGCCTGGACCACCCCCCTGTAGGGTTCCTGTTCGCCGGAGATGGGGTGCGCGCTCTCTCTCCCGATAGGGACATCGCCCCCCCACCCCCTCCTCTTTCTCACCGAGGCCCAGGCAAACCCTGTCCAGGCCAGCTGGATCTCGATGTTTCAGGCCGCTCACGTACACGGAGGGTTGGACTTTTCAAAGCCCATCCACAACGGTGGACAGCTAAAGACCCCCTGGGCTATTCAACCTGCCCCGCACTCCCTACCCTCGCCTTTGAAACCATGTGACTTCCTGGGAGAGGCAAAATACCACTGATGGACCCATTCGGTGGTGGGTGGAGAAATTATGGAAATGCCTGTCTGATTTTTACCCCCCCCCCCGCCACCCAAAACCCATGATGATCAAAAATAGTCCAGTAGGTCATTCTGGCCCTGATAGAACTGACCGTTTGTACAGGGTGTTGCGGTTCACTCAGAGAGTCTGCATTGCTGTGGCGACCTGCACTTTTCACATGCACGTTGCATGTCTGGAGCTATGGATGGTGGTGGTGGTGGTAGAGACTCCAAAGCTCTCCTCCAAGACCTGGCTGACCAGGAGTCTCTCCCGCTCGCCATTGGCGAGCGTCGGAAGGATTGACAAGTTGACGCTCAACCTGATTGGCCGCGGTACGAAAACACCTTCGTTGGTGCATCAATTCTTGGAGTGGGACTTGAACCGGGATATTTCTGGCTCAAAGGCAAGGCAGGCTAGCCACTGCGCCACAAGAGCTCCCTCGCGAGGTGAGGGGATAGAGGGTGTTTCTGCTTGTGGGGGAAACCAAGAATGAGGATGGTGGGGGTCATGGGGACGGCATGGATAGCGCTCACTGCGCATTGCCGATGAATGAGGCAGTGGAGAGTTTCCCCTTTAGGTAAGGTGATGCAGTAACAGAGAGAAACAGATGGCTGGTGGGCCCCACATATCATGTTCAAGAAGCAAGCAGTGAGTGTGGGTCCTGTGCCTTCAATATTGCAGACAATTTGACATTCACACATCCGTGAAACACATTCATCACCTTCAAATAAGCTGGGGCTCGAGTCGCACATTAATATTCACACAGGCAAATGATTTAATTAGAATGATCACGTTGCGACTCGTTTGTCAATAATGTAAAGGGCAAGCTTGGCTGAATGTATTCATTGCCCTGTTAATATAAGCAGATTATCATGTTAACTCATTAAAACTACATCAGGTTTTCAGCACGGCTACTCCTCAACACATCAACAGCAACGCTTCTGTGATCGCTGTGCCGCACACAAAGCAATTCAGGCTCCCACCGTCCCCACCAAACTCCCAGGACAGGTACAGCACAGGGTTAGATACAGAGTAAAGCTCCCTCTACACTGTCCCCATCAAACACTCCCAGGACAGGTACAGCACGGTGTTAGATACAGAGTAAAACTCCCTCTACACTGTCCCCATCAAACACTCCCAGGACAGGTACAGCACGGTGTTAGATACAGAGTAAAACTCCCTCTACACTGTCCCCATCAAACATTCCCAGGACAGGTACAGCACAGGGTTAGATACAGAGTAAACGTCCCTCTATACTGTCCCCATCAAACACTCCCAGGACAGGTACAGCGCAGTTAAAACTAGTGGGTAAGAGTGCCTCTCTAGATTTCTGCCAGTGCCAGTATCTGGTTAAGCCTGGCCCTCTTAGGTTGTGTGTATAAATAGAGTGAATCTTGTGTTCTTGGCAGTTTAATGCTGCTGCTCTGAGCTTTAGTAGATGCTGAAGTCTCCCTTACAGTTGTGAGGGAAGAGCACTCATCATAACTTCGGAGGGAGTGCTGCACTGTCAGAGGGTCAGTACTGAGGGAGTGCTGCACTGTCGGAGGGTCAGTACTGAGGAAGTGCTGCACTGTCAGAGGGTCAGTACTGAGGGAGTGCTGCACTGTCAGAGGGTCAGTACTGAGGGAGTGCTGCACTGTCAGAGGTCAGTGCTGAGGGAGTGCTGCACTGTCATAGGGTCTGCACTGAGGGAGTGCTGCACGATCGGAGGTTCAGTATTGAGGGAGTGCTGCACTGTGAGAGGGTCAGTACTGAAGGAGTGCTGCACTGTCAGAGGGTCATTGCTGAGGGAGCGCTGCACTGTCAGAGGGTCAGTACTGAGGGAGTGCTGTACTGTTGGAGGTCAGTACTGAGGGAGTGCTGCACTGTCAGAGGGTCAGTACTGAGGGAGCGCTGCACTGACAGAGAGTCAGTACTGAGGGAGCGCTGCACTGTCAGAGGGTCAGTACTGAGGGAGCGCTGCACTGTCGGAGGGTCAGTAGTGAGGGAGCACTGCACTGTCAGAGGGTCAGTACTGAGGGAGTGCTGCACTGTCAGAGGGTCAGTACTGAGGGAGTGCTGCACTGTCAGAGGGTCATTGCTGAGGAAGCGCTGCACTGTCGGAGAGTCAGTACTGAGGGAGTGCTGCACTGTCAGAGGGTCAGTACTGAGGGAGTGCTGCACTGTCAGAGGTCAGTGCTGAGGGAGTGCTGCACTGTCATAGGGTCTGCACTGAGGGAGTGCTGCACGATCGGAGGTTCAGTATTGAGGGAGTGCTGCACTGTGAGAGGGTCAGTACTGAAGGAGTGCTGCACTGTCAGAGGGTCATTGCTGAGGGAGCGCTGCACTGTCGGAGGGTCAGTACTGAGGGAGTGCTGTACTGTTGGAGGTCAGTACTGAGGGAGTACTGCACTGTCAGAGGGTCAGTACTGAGGGAGCGCTGCACTGTCGGAGGGTCAGTACTGAGGGAGCACTGCACTGTCAGAGGGTCAGTACTGAGGGAGCGCTGCACTGTCGGAGGGTCAGTAGTGAGGGAGCACTGCACTGTCAGAGGGTCAGTACTGAGGGAGCGCTGCACTGTCAGAGGGTCAGTACTGAGGGAGTGCTGCACTGTCAGAGGGTCATTGCTGAGGAAGCGCTGCACTGTCGGAGAGTCAGTACTGAGGGAGTGCTGCACTGTCAGAGGGTCAGTACTGAGGGAGTGCTGCACTGTCAGAGGGTCATTACTGAGGGAGTGCTGCACTGTCAGAGGTCAGTGCTGAGGGAGTGCTGCACTGTCATAGGGTCTGCACTGAGGGAGTGCTGCACGATCGGAGGTTCAGTATTGAGGGAGTGCTGCACTGTGAGAGGGTCAGTACTGAAGGAGTGTTGCACTGTCAGAGGGTCATCGCTGAGGGAGCGCTGCACTGACAGAGGGTCAGTACTGAGGGAGCGCTGCACTGTCAGAGGGTCAGTACTGAGGGAGGGCTGCACTGTCGGAGAGTCAGTACTGAGGGAGTGCTGTACTGTTGGAGGGTCAGTACTGAGGGAGTGCTGCACTGTCAGAGGGTCAGTGCTGAGAGAGTGCTGCACTGTTAGAGGGTCAGTACTGAAGGAGTGCTGCACTGTCAGAGGGTCAGTGCTGAGGGACTGTTGCACTGTCAGAGGGTCAGTGCTGAGGGAGTGCTGCACTGTCAGAGGGTCAGCCCTGCACTTTCGGAGGAAGAAGAGCAGGGTGGGCATGTGTGCTGGGACCATTATTTACCCCTCAACCAACTTTAAAAGACAGATTAAAAATTCATTAACCTGATTTGCTTTTTGTGGGATCTTGCTGTGCTGGAGTTAGCTACGTTGCCACAGTGGCTTCAAAAGTGAGTGTCTGGCTGGGCGATGCTTTGCAATGTGCTGGGATCCTGAAAGGCGCTTTACAAATGTAGGATTTCCACCCCCCCCCACCCAAAGGCCAAACCCTCTGCAGAAATACTCTCTGCCCTTTCGAAGGAAAGTGGTCATTAATAAGGCCTCAATTTTATTTTGGCACCAAATACTGTTTCACTTTGAAGTTAGAATAATTTCCATGCATTAATACATATTAAAGGTAATTGAGCATGGTTTTGTAAATACCACTTACATAACAGTTATGAGTTTGTAAAAGGAGCAAATAATGACTTTTCGTCCAGGCGTTGTATTATTAGCAGCCGGGAGCTTCTTAGTTTTGCTGAATTGCTGATGTAGCAGAAATATTTCCTGCACTTCGGACCTTTCCATTAACTCGCACGTCTTGCCTCGAGCTCCCCGTTAATCAAATGGTAAGAAATCTTAGTTTTGAGACGTTGTAGCTTGATAGGAACAGAGAGTCTCCAGAACGTTCCACACGCTTTTCTGGGAGGGATTACTTCAGACTGAAAAGTCCGAGCGTTCAGTTATTGTCTGTCACATTTCTGCCCTCACTGTTTCTGTCTGTCTGTCTGTCTCTCTCTCTCTTTCTGCCTCACTCTGTCCTTCTCTTTGCCTATTGTCTGTCTGTCTCTCTCTCTCTGTCCGCCTCTCTGTTTTTCTCTCTGTCTCTATTTCCTTTCTTTCTCTCTCTCGCTGTCTGTTTTTCTCTCTCTGTCTCACTCTGTCCTTCTCTCTGCCTGCTGTCTGTCTGTCAGCTTTTCTCTCACTCAGTCTCTATTTCTTTGTCCTTCTCTCTCTCGTTGTCTCTCTGTTTTTCTCTCTCTCTCTCTCTCTGCCTCACTCTGCCTGTTGACTGCCTATCCGTCTGTCTTTCTCTCTCTCTCTCTCTGTGCCTATCTGTCTGTCTCTGTCTATCTGTCTGTTTCTCTCCGTCTTTATTTCACTGTCTCTCTCTCTGCTTTTCTTTCTAATCCTCTCTTCTGTGTATCTCTTGCTTTCTCTGTCTCAGTATCTCTCAATCTCCCTCTCTATCTCTCTGAATGCCTTTTTCTCAGTCTGACTTTCTCTGTCTCTGTCACTCCATGTCTCTCTCTCTCTCTGTCTCTGTCTCAATCTCTTTGTCCATACCTCTCTAGCTGTCTATCTCTGTTTCTCTCTGTCACTATCTCTTTGCCCTTCTCTCTTTCGCTTTCTCTTTCTGTCTCTATCTGTTTGTCCTTCCCTCTCTCATTGCCTCTCTCTGTTTCTCTCCCTCTCTGTCTCTATCTCTTTGTCCTGCCCACTCTCACTGTCTCTCTCTGTTTCTTTCTCTCTCTGTCTACGTCCCTCTGTTTAGCTCTCTCTCTCGGTCTCTATCTCTTTGTCCTTCTCTCTCACTTTCTCTCTCTGTTTTTCTCTCTCTCTCTGCCTCTATCTCTTTGTTCTTCTCTCTCGCTGTCTCTCTCCGCTTCCCTCTCTCTATGTCCCTCTCTGTTTCACCCTCTATTTCTGTCTCTCGCTCTTTTTCTGCCTCTCTCTATCTTTCCATTTTGCAAACACGCTATAGAGGAACTGGACGAAAGTGCAAAAGAGATTTACAAGGATGACACGAGAGCTGGGAGGCAAAATCTACCAGGAAAGAGAAGTTGAACTGGATCAAGGTCCTTAAAATTCTGAAGGGTTTCGAGAGGGTAAAGAAGATGCTCCCACTAGTGGAGAGTTCAGAATTAGAGCTCCTCAACGTAAGATAGTCACAATCGGCAAATCAGAAGAAACATCTTTACCCAGAGAGTGGGGAGAATGTGTGGAACTCGCTGCTGCCTGGGTAGACAAGGTGAATAGCACAGATGTGTTTACTGGAAATCGAGATAAAGACGAGAGGGGGAAAGGAATAGAAGGATATACTGATAGCGCGAGCTGAAATAGGATAATGATTCAGGACCATGGGAACAAGAGGAGGCCATTCACCCCTCCAGTCACCATTCGATGAAATCCTGGCTGATCTGCAACCTAACAATATACCCACTATGCCCCATTATCTCTTAATACCTTTGGCTAAGAGAAATCCTGTTAATCAAAGCTTTAAAGTTAATGATTGACCCAGTACCTATCACTGTTTGCAGAAAAGAGTTCCAAACTTCTACCCTCTCTCTTTCTAATTATATCCTGCCACCAGTGGAAGGTGTGTGTCTCTCTCTCTCTTCCTTGGTCTCTCCATCTCTCTCTCTAACTATTTCTGTCTCTCTCTCTCTGTCTCTATCTCCCTCTAAATATCTCTGTCTCCTTCTCGTTCTCTCTATCTCTCTATAGCTCTCTGTCTCTATCTTTCTCTGTCTCTCTCTAGATATATATCTCTGTGTCTATCTCTGTCTCTCTCTATTCTTCTCACTTTCCCTCTGTAACTTTCTCGGTCTCTCTATTTCTCTCTATCTCTCTGTCTCTCTCTCTTTATTCTACTCTCTTTCTATCTCCCTCTGTCTCTTTCTCGGTCTCTCTCTCTCTGTACCTCTCTGTCTCTATATCTCTCTGTCTATCCTTCTTTAGATATATATCTCTGTGTCTCGATCTCTCTTGTTATTCTTTCTCTCTATCTTCCTCTCTATCTCTCCGTTCCTCTATCTTTCTATACCTGTCTGCCTCCCCATCGCTCTCTCTCCATCTTTATCTCTTTTTCTCTCTCTATATTTCTGTCACGCTCTCGTACTCACTCTCTATTTCCCTCCCCGCTCTCTCTCTCTCCCCTTCCCTCTTTCCCCCTCTCAACCTCTCCCTCTCTCTCTACCCATTCTCTCTCTCCCTGTCACTCCCAATCTCTCTTTCTGCCTTTGTCTCTCTGGCTCCCTGTATTTCTGTTTACCCTACTCTATGCCTCGCCCAACTCCTCGCTCCTCTACCCTCGTTTTTATCTCCCCTCTATCCCCACCACCCCCCCACAAACCCTCACCACTGCCCCACCCCCCGCCCGCCTGCTCCTCTCGCTCCTCTGCTCTTTCGTGGAACCATCGAGCAGGATTTTTTAACCTTCCCGGGCGGGAGTGGAGGGCGGGTCCTGGAGCAGGCACGAGGCTGACCTGCTCTCGCAAGCGGATTCCGACAACGGTTTCCCGCTGGTGGCCGGTTAACAGGCAGGCAGCGCAAAACGGGCGCTGCAGTGCTCAGCGTTGCCGGGGTGGGGGAGGTGTGGGAGGAGGGCGAGCGTGCGGGGTAAAAGCTCCCCGAGGGAGCCGCCTCAGGAAGCTGAAGATTTACAACATCAAAAATAATAAAAAATTTTCAAAAAGAATTTCCCCCTCACGTGACTCTGTCCTGCCCACTCTCGCTGTCTCTCTCTGTTTCTTTCTCTCTCTGTCTATGTCCCTCTGTTTAGCCCTCTGTATCGGTCTCTATCTCTTTGCCCTTCTCTCTCTCACTTGCTCTCTCTGTTTTTCTCTCTCTCTGTCTACGTCCCTCTGTTTAGCTCTCTCTCTCGGTCTCTATCTCTTTGCCCTTCTCTCTCTCACTTGCTCTCTCTGTTTTTCTCTCTCTCTCTCTCTGCCTCTATCTCTCTGTTCTTCTCTCTCTCTCTCTCGCTGTCTCTCTCCGCTTCCCTCTCTCTATGTCCCTCTCCGTTTCACCCTCCATCTCTGTCTCTTGCTCTTTTGCTGTGTCCTTCCTTCTCCCTCTTTCTATCTTTCCATATTACAAACACGCTGTAGAGGAGCTGGACGAAAGTGCAAAAGAGATTTACAAGGATCTTCAGCTCGCGCTACGAACGAAATTTAAACATTTTAACTTCATTTTTATTTGATGGCGGAAACCTCATCCGGCCCGTGGATGAGGTGTCCGAGTAAAAACCCAAAGGCCGCTTGGCCTTTGCACCTTCCCCGCCAACCATAAGGTCTGGACAGGCAGCCGAGAATTTCATTCCACTGGAACTTTAGTGGCCTTAACGGGGCCTGTTCACTGTCAGCTGCCAACTCCCCTGCCGACCGAAATATCGCACGAGTACGTCATGATATCGCCACGTCATCACACGTCATTTCACGTCATTTCACGCCATTTCACGTCAATTCACGCTCAAGCGTGCTGGGCTCAACTCAAATTTCTGCAGGAAGAGGCCATTCAGCCCATTGTGTCTGCGCCAGCCAAAAAAAGAGGATAAAGAAACTAGCCGCTCATTTTAACCCCATTCCCCCAGCTCCTGGTCCATAGCCTTAGGAGGTTACAGTGCTTCAGATGCGGATCCCAGGCACCTTTTAAATGAGTTGAGCATTCGAGCCTCAGCCACCCACCTAGGCCGTGAATTCCCAGAAACCCATCGCCCTCTGGGTGAAAAAGTTTTTCCTCGTGTCCCCTCTAACTTTCCACCAGCTGCCTTAAATCCATGACCCCCACCCACCCACAACCCTGTTAACTGACCCCTCAGCTAGGGGAAACAAGTCTTTACTGTCCGCCTTCTCTCGGCCCCTCCATAATGTTGTACACCTCAATTAGGTCACCCCTCATTCTAAGTGAAACAACCCCAGCCTATCCAATGTCTCCTCATAGCTGTAGTTTCCAAGCCCTGGTAACATTCTTGTAAATCTCCTCTGTACTCTCTCCAGAACAATTATGTCCTTCCTGTCATGTGACCACAACCATACACACAATTCCAGCTGTGGCCCAACCAGCATTTTATATAGTTCCTGCATTACATCCCTGCTTTTGTATTCAATACCTCATCCAATAAAGGAAAGCACTCCATATACTTTCTTTACCACCTTGTCCACCTGTCCTGCCACCTTCAGGGACCTGTGGACATGCACTCCAAGGTATCTCACTCCCTCAACCCCTCTCAGTATCCTCCCGTTTATTGAGTATTCCCTTGCTTTGTTTGCTTTCCCCAAATGCATTACCTCACACTTTTCTGGATTGAATTCCGTTTGTCACTTCTCCACCCACTCAACCAAACCATTGATATCATTCTGGAGTCGTCAGCTATCCTCTTCACCATCAACTACATGGCCAATTTTTGTGTCATCTGCAAATTTTCCAAATATGCCTCCCATATTTAATTCTAATTCATTAATATATCCAACAAACAGCAAGGGCTCCAACACTGTACCCTGTGGAACACCACTGGAAACCGTTTACCATTCGCAAAAACATCCATCGACCATTATCCTTTGTTTCCTGTTGCTGAGCCAATTTTGGATCTAACCTTCCACCTTCCCTTGTATCCCAAGGGATCTCGCTTTCCTGACCAGTCTGCCATGTGGGACCTTGTCAAATGCCTTACTGAAATCCATGTAGACAACATCCACTACACTACCCTCATTAATCCTCCTTGTTGCTTCCTCAAAAAATCCTATTAAGTTAGTAAGACATGATCTTCCCCAAAACAAAGCCACTTTGTCCCTGACCAATCCGAGTCTTTCTAAATGACAGTTTATCCTGTCTCTCAGAATTGCTTCCAATAGTTTTCCTGTCACTGAAGTCGGACTGACAGGCCTATAATTTTCCAGCCTATTCCTCGCACCCTTTTTAAATAATGGCACAACATTCTCAGACCTCCAATCCTCTGGGACCTCGCCTGTATCCAATGACAACTGGAAAATGATCCTCAAAGCATCCGCTACTTCCTCCATGGCTTCCTTCAACAGCCTGGGATACAATCTATCTGGCCCTGGTGATTTATCCATCTTCAAGGATGCCAGTCCCTCCAGTACTTCCTCTCTCACTATGCTTTTCGTATCTAATATTTCACACTCCACCTCTTTAACTAGAATGTCTGCATCATCCCTTTCCTTACTGAAGACAGAGACAAAGTACTCATCGAAAACCCTGTACACATCTTCAGCATCAACTCACAAGTTACAATGTACATCTCTGATAGGCCCTACCTTTTTCTTAGTTATTCTCTTGCCCCTAAAGTTCTGGTAAAAAATCTTAGGATTTTCTTTGATTTTACCTGTCAATATTTTTTGTACCTCTCTTTACTTTCCTAATGTCCATTTTTACTTCACCCCTGTACTTTCTATACTCCTCTAGGCTTTCTACAGTATTAAGTCTTTTATGACTGTCATAAGTTTTCTTTCTCTGTTTTATCTTGGCCTGTATGCTTCTGGATAATCAAGGGACTCTAGATTTGGCAGTACCCCTCTTTTTCTTTGTGGGGATATGTCTACACTGTGCCCGTAGAAGATCACCTTTGAATGTCTCGTCTCCCACTGATTTGACATAGTTTTTCCTTCCAATAGCTGTATCCAGTCCACTCTCACCAGCTCACCTCTCAGCTTAGTAAAATTTGTCTTCCCCCAATTTAGGACTTTTACTCCTGTTCTATTTTTGTCCTCTTCTATAATGACGCTAAATCTAACTACAGTATGGTCGCTATCTCCAAAATGGCCCTCCACTGCTACTTCATCTACTTGCCCAGCTAAATCTAGAACTGCGCCCCCTCTTGCTGGGTTTGTTACATACTGGCTAAAAACATTCTCTTGAATGCAGTTCAAGGATTTTGCACCCTTCACACTGTTCGTATCCCAATCGATATTAGGGTAGTTGATGTCCCCAACGATTAATGGTCTATTGCTTTTGCACTCAGGAATCTGTCCACATATTTGCTCTTCTAACTCCCTTCCACTATTTGGGGTCTATAGTACACTCCTAGCAGTGTGGCTGCCCCTTTTTTATTTCTGAGCTCAATGCATATGGCCTCATTTGATGCTCCATTTAATATGCCATCCCTCTTCACAACTGTAATTGATTCTTTAACCAACAATGCTACAACCCCACCTTTTTTATCCCCGCCCTTAACCTGCCTGAAAATTCTATATCCAGGGATGTTGAGCTGCCATTTTTGCCCTTCCTTAAGCTAAGTGTCTAGCATAGTGATGATATCACGCTGCCATGTGTCTCTCTGTGCCCTCAGCTCATCAGCTTCATTTACTATGGCTCCTTGCATTTACATATATACCTTTTGACACTGCCAAAAACTGTACACTTCTTAACCTGTGCTGCTTCCATCTTTCCGAGTCGCTCACTGATGCTCCGTCTCCCATTCCCTGCACTGAATTTGCCCTCGGGTTCCCATCCCCCTGCCAACCTAGTTTAAACCTCCCCCAGCACCCCACCCCAAAACAGCACTAGCCAAATCTCCCTGAGAGGATGTTCATCCCAGTCCTGTTCAGGCGTAGACTGTCCAGCTTTTACTGGTCCCACCTTTCCCAGAAGAGGCCCCAATGCCTAAGAAATCTGATGCCTTCCCTCCAGCACCAGCTTTCCCAGTCATGTGTTTATTCATTCAATTCTCCGATTTCTATACTGGCCTGCATGTGGGGCTGGGAGTAATCCTGAGATTATTGCTTTAGAGGTCCTGCTTTTCAGTCTCCTACCTAGCAGCCTAAGGTCTGCTTTCAGGACCTCATCCCTTTCCCTACCTAAGTCATTGGTACCAACATGGACCGCGACCTCTGGCTGATCACCCTCCCCCAGACGAACATCCTGCAGTCGCCCTGTGACATCCTTGACCCTGCCACCTGCGAGGCCACATACCATCCCGGAGTCACATCTACGTCCACAGAAACGCCTGTCTGTTCCCCTAACTAATGAATCCCCTCTTACTACTGCTCTTCCCCTCTTCTTCTCCCCTCCTGCACAGCAGAGCGGCCTGTGGTGCCACAAACTTGGCTCTGACTGCGCTCCACCAAGGAACCAATGCCCTCACCGGTATCCAAAATGGAAAACCGATTGGCAAGCGGGTCCCCAGGGGACTTCTGCACTCCCTGCCTTATTTTCTTGGACTGCCTGGTGGTCACCCATTCCCTTTCTGCCTCCAGACCCTTAAGATGCAGTGAGACCGCCCCTCTGAACATGCTATCCACATAGCTCCCAGCCTCACGGGGGCGCCACAGCGATTCCAGTAACCACTCGATCTCCAAAACCCGGAGCCCAAGGTTGTGCAGCTGGTGACACCTCCTGCACACCTGGTCGTCTAGGACACTGGTAGCGTCCACAACTTCCCACATATTACAAGACACGCATTCCACATGACTGAGCTGTCCTGCCATGGCTTCAATTTCCCTTGCATTCACTTTATTGTGGTTTACTTATGCAACTTTCTTTTACCTGGCCTCAGCTTAACTTTATTTCCCTACTACTTGTGTTTCTTACTTAAATGTAAGTAGTCCCCTCTTTTAAAAAGAATCTGCTTTACTAATTCTCAGCTACTTGATGACGCTCCCTAACAGCAGTTTCTCACAAACCAATGAACTTTTGTCTCTCCTGCGAGGTTAGAATGCTGGGTGCTGCTGACTGTCTGTCCCAGGGCCCTCCTCTCACACTCTCCTCTAGGTGCTGCTGACTGTCTGTCCCAGGGTCCTCCTCTCACACTCTCCTCTAGGTGCTGCTGACTGTCTGTCCCAGGGTCCTCCTCTCTCACTCTCCTCTAGGTGCTGCTGACTGTCTGTCCCAGGGCCCTCCTCTCACACTCTCCTCTAGGTGCTGCTGACTGTCTGTCCCAGGGCCCTCCTCTCACACTCTCCTCTAGGTGCTGCTGACTGTCTGTCCCAGGGTCCTCCTCTCACACTCTCCTCTAGGTGCTGCTGACTGTCTGTCCCAGGGTCCTCCTCTCACACTCTCCTCTAGGTGCTGCTGACTGTCTGTCCCAGGGCCCTCCTCTCACACTCTCCTCTAGGTGCTGCTGACTGTCTGTCCCAGGGCCCTCCTCTCACACTCTCCTCTAGGTGCTGCTGACTGTCTGTCCCAGGGCCCTCCTCTCTCACTCTCCTCTAGGTGCTGCTGACTGTCTGTCCCAGGGTCCTCCTCTCACACTCCTCATCTTCCCCCCTGGTCTCTCTCTCCCTCTCCCCCCCAACCTCCCCCCCACCCCCACCCCCCCCCCCCCCCCCCCCCACCACCCCCACCAGCTCTCTCTCCGTCACTCACTCTGTTCTTTCTCTCTCCCTCTCTCTCTCTCTCTCGCAGTATGGTCTACACGCTGGTGAGCTTCTAACTCCCATCTACAGCCCGGCATTTTGCTTTGACGAGGCGTTTGGTGGGGGCCTGGGATTACAGAGGACACGGACACAATGTGGCTAAGAGGATCACTACAGGACAGCGAAGGCCAGCCTCTCCCTGGTGGGTGGCTGCTATCGAATTATGGATAATGCTGCTGCCCCAAAGTATTGGCAGCGCCAGCTCCCTCCAAAGTCCTCCATTACTTAAACCGAAATCTGGGACGGACCCCGAAGGGTACGGAGGACAACAAATGCAGGAGAGGACGGCACATGAGCTGCGTGTGAATTCATAGCCCTGTTTACAGACACTTATAAGTCTATCACTATAACTGGATTATTTAGTCAGTGGTGAATGTATAGCAAACTAACTGCTAATTGTTTTTTTTAAAATGTGGATTGTGTTTGACTTGTTTGTCATTTTTTCGAGAGTCTCGCGTTGAGTTAACAGCTAGATTTAGCTGGGCCTATAGTGACTCTGGGTCTAGCGATTCTGGGCTTAGCGACCCTGGGCCTAGTGACTCTGGCCTAGAAACTCTGGGTCTATCGACACTGGGACTCGTGACTCTGGGCCTAGTGATTCTGGGTCTAGTGATTCTGGGCCTAGTGATTCTGGGTCTAGCGACTCTGGGCCTAGTGATTCTGGGACTCTTGATTCTGGGACTCGTGACTCTGGGCCTAGTGATTCTGGGCCTAGCAACTCTGGGCCTAGTGATTCTGGGCCTAGCAACTCTGGGCCTAGTGATTCTGGGCCTAGCAACTCTGGGCCTAGTGATTCTGGGCCTAGCAACTCTGGGCCTAGTGATTCTGGGCCTAGCAACTCTGGGCCTAGTGATTCTGGGTCTATTGACTCTGGGCCTAGTGCGTCAGGGTCTACCGATTCTAAGTCAAGTGACTCTGGGCCTAGTGACTCTGGTGAGTCGGGTCTGACTCGGGTTTGAGGTGGGAGAGGCCTGAGAGATGGAAATTGTCATCCTGAGGGGGCGGCCTGAAGAAAGAAGGCGGGAAGCAGAAAAAATGGGACATGAAAGCTGGGCACTGTGAAGTGGAGGGGGAGGGGGATGGTCAGTTGCCTAACTGGAGTCCAGCAGGCAGGAGGCCATTTTAGATCAGGTCCCACGTGTGGGGTTTTGTACAAAGCATCTTTGACGCTCAGAATTCCCAATAGCTCCCAGGGTTTCTGAGAGACAACTAGGAGGAAGCGACGGTGGGGGCACAGGGGGTGAGGGTGGTGGTGAGGGGCAAGAGTGAAACAAGAGATGGAAAGAACATTGAGAGATAAGATCTTAGTACCCAAGGCTGTAGAGGATTTTCCCCAAAACACGGCCAAGGGCCTCCATGGGCTGCCAACACCAGTTGACCGTTCATCTCCAATTCCTCTACCCCCCCAATCGTTACCCCGCACATCCAATCTTGGAGTGTCGACAGATCCCCTCCCAATCGTTCCCCCATTTCACTCTCACTGGCCTACCAGGCTTTTGGCATCTCCTGGATGCTTGGAGACTCTAGGGCAACCCTTTACCCTTCACCTTTAACCTTTAACGCGAGGCTCTGCATACAGCACAGAAACAGGCCATTCAGCCCAACTGGTCCCTGCCGCATTGATGTTCCAGCCAAGCCTCCTCCCAGCTCTCTCTGTGCTGGGTTTTTCCAATGGGACCACCCCCCACCCCCCCACCCCCCCTTCACACCCACCGACCCCAGGGCCCAATGAAGGCCCCGAGCCCACACATGCCAGTGGCAAGATTGGCAGCACAACCGCCCCCCACCCCCCCCGACTGGCAGCCTCCCGCATTCAGGATGGCTTTCGGCCTAACCAGAGGGATGACAACCTCGGAGCCTTGGCAGCCCCACTGAGAGACAGAGCGAGCGAGTGAGCGAAAGAGAGAGAGAGAGAGAGAGAGAGGCAGGCGCTACTGAGGTAGCTCGGTGATTGCGAGGGCGCCTCAAAATGGAGGCTTCCTGAAGATGGCAAGGACGTCAGGTTGGAGGGGGCCTTTCAACCATGCGGTCCGATTGTTGAGGGAGGGTGTGTCCGGTTCCGATCGGCAAACGCCACCCACCCATCCCCCACATCCACCTCACCACCCCACCCTCCCCTCCCCCGCACACACCTGCCTCAGCGAGGTCACTTCTGGCGAGCAAGGGGTGGCGCTCCATTGGTGGGGAAGCTCATGGCAACATCACAGCATCACCCCTTCCAATTGGACCAACAGCCATCCTAATCAGCCAATCCGCTTAGCAGGACAAACTTTGGGAAAGTTCCCCTGTGGGAGGAACACCCTGAGCCCTTGATGCGCCTCCCCCCTTATTTTCCTTGTGCCCAACCCTCGCCAACAATGGAAAGCTCTTCTCTACTCTACCCTATCGAAACCCCTTTAGGATTTTTAACACCTCTGACAGGGCATCCCCTCGAGCCTTCCCTTTTCGAGAGGAACGAGCCCCAGCCTTTTCTGGCCTGGCGCTGACAGTGTCCCGGCTCGCCGCTACTCTCGGAACTCTGTCCCCCGGTTTGCACCGGCCCCCTTTTCCAGCCCGGTGGGGTGGAGGAGGGGGCTTCAATCCCACCATCGGGCCTTATCGGAAGGCCACGCGGCGAGAGGCCTTTTTTAAAAATCCAGGTGCACAACGTCAACCACGCCACCCTGATCGACCCTCTCCTCATACAACTCAGTCCAGTCAGTGACCCACGGTGGGGCTCCCCACAAATCCGTGCCTGGCGTTCACTCATTACCCTGTCCTTTTCAGGATGCCCACTCAATGTTGCTCCAGGTTCCTGTCTTTCGAACCATTTCCCCGGCTGTAACGTTAAGATGATCGGCCTGGAGCGACTGTGTTTATTCTACACCACCCTCCCCGCGCCCACCCCCCCCCCCCACCCACCACCTTATTGCCTTTATTCTTTCATAGGATGTGGGCCTCGCTGGCAAGGCCCAGTATTTGTTACCCGTCCCTAATTACCCCTCGAGCAGAGTGACCTTGTTCGGCCATTTCAGGGGGGCAGTTAAGAGTCAACCACATCGCGGTGAGGTCTGGAGTCACGTGTAGGCCCAGACTGGGTAAGGACAGCAGATTTCCTTCCCTAAAGGGGGCATTGGTGAACCAGATGGGGTTTTTACAGCAACCGATGATGGTCGCCATGGTCACCATGACTGAGACTAGCTTTATAATTCCAGATTTATTAATCGAATTTAAATTCCACCAGCTGCCGTGGTGGGATTTGAACCCGTGTCCGCCCCCAGAGTGTTAACCTGGGCCTCTGGAATACTCATCCAACAAGGTTACCACCGTCTCCCTCTTTTCTTAACACATGGGGGGTAGGGGGGGTGGGACGTCTGAATTCCTCTTGCACCACCAGCTCCCCCACCCCCCCACTGCTCTCCCCCCAATACCTGAGGAGAATTGAAGGGATGGTGATCGAATCCTCCACGGGTTATCCACCCTGACTCACCCCAGTCGCCTCGAGGGTACCCTCTTCAGAGGCCTCCCATCGTCCAGGACCGTTTCACCTCAGGCTAAGGCGAGGAAAGGCCGGGCCTGCTCAGCAGCTCGGGCAGCGCAGGGTTGGGGGGGAGAGAGAAGCCGGCGTTAACACTTCGCAAGGGAGGCCGGAAACTGCGATGAAGAGCTGACTCGCCGTCTCTCTCTCCGCTGACGCTGCCAGGTACGCTGAGCATTTCCAGCACTTTCCGTTCCTGTTTCCAATTTCCCGGCATCCGCGGTATTTTGCTTTTCCCCGCTTCCGCTGCCAGAACCAGAATCAGCATTCCATCATTCCAACTCCCTGCTCCATGATTCCAAAATCCCTTCCACTCTGCCCTTCCCACTGTTACTATCCCAGTCCTCGTCAGGCTAATTGAAGTCCCCCATCATCACAACTCTATCGTTTTTGCGTCTTTGGAAGAAAATGGTTCCTCTACCTCCTTCCCGCTCTTTGGTGACCTGTAATACAAATTTGGTTGTACATTAGCTCCCTCATCAATCCTCCAATTGTAACCTCTCACGTATATCATCCCTCTCCAGCATCCATAAGAGTTTTATCTCGTCGATACTGCCCCCTTTTACTTCTCAATCTTTCATGAACAACCCTTGAAGGCAAGATTCCAATTGTCACTCGGGCAAAGAATGAGGCTATTCGGCCCATTGACTACTATGCTGGCTCTCTGTGCACCAATCCAGTCGGTCCCATCCCCCCTGTACTCTCCCCCTATCCCTGCAAGTTTATTTCCCTCCAGCGCTCTTCCAATTTCCTTTTGAAATCATTCATCGTCTCGGCTTCCTCCTCCCGCTCGCTGGGTAAAGAATTTTCTCTTCACGTACCCCCCGCCTTACCCAAAACCTTAAATCTGTGTGCCCCCCGCCCCCCTCACAGCCCACCCCTCCCCCCCACCGCCAGTCCTCGTATCATCAGCCAATGGGAACAGCTTCTCTTCACCTTCTTTATCCAAACCTGTCATCATCTTGTCCACCTCTATCAAATTCCCCCCCATCAATCTCCGTTGTTCTCCAACCCCAGATTTCTCCATGGGGAGGCGATAGCGTAGCGGTATTGTTACTGGACTAATAACCTAGAGACCTAGGGTAATGCTCTGGGGACCCAGGTTCGAATCCAACCATGGTAAAAGGGGGAATTTGGATCCCATAAAAACCTGGAATTGGAAATCTAATGAAACCATTGTTGATTGTCGTAAATACCCATCTGGCATTATTAATGCCCCCTTTGGGAAAGGAAATCTGCCATTCTTGCCTGGCCGACACATGTGACTCCAGACCCACAGCAATGTGGTTGACTCTTAACTGCCCTCTGAAATGGGTCTCAAAAAAGGAATGAAACCGGACAGACTGAACTAGGCACCAGAAACAACTAAAGGCTCTGTCAGCCCTGCAAAGTCCTCCTTACTAACATCTGGGGGCTAGTGCCAAAGTTGGGAGAGCTGTCTCACAGACTAGTCAAGCAACAGCCTGACATACTCATCCTCACGATATCATATCTTACAGATCATGTCCCAGGCTCCACCATCCCTGGGTATGTCTTGTCCCACCAGCAGGACAGAGCGGTATACTGTCGGGATGGAGAAGCCCTGGGAGTCCTCAACATCAACTCCAGAGCCCATGAAGTCTCACGGCATCAGGTCAAACATGGGCCAGGAAACCTCCTGCTGATTACCACGTACCGCCCTCCCTCAGTTGAGGAATCAGTGCTCCTCCATGTTGAACACCACTGTGCAGAGTGTACTCTGAGTAGGGACTTCAATGTCCTTCACCAAAAGTGGCTCAGTAGTGCCCGACTGACCTAAAGGACATAGCTTCTAGACAGAGTGAGGGAACCAACAGCAGGGAAAAACATACTTGACCTCATCCTCACCAACCTGCCTGCTGCAGATGCATCTGTCCATGACAGTATCAGTGGAAGTGATCACCGCACAGTCATTGTGGAGACAAAGTCCCATCTTCAGCTGCTTCATCAATGACCTTCCTCCCATCAACATATGGGGATGTTCGCTGATGATAGCACAATGTTCAGCACCATTCCCGACTCCTCAGATACTAAAGCAGTCCATGTGCAAATGCAGTAAGACCTGGACAATATCCAGGCTTGGGCTGAACAAGTGGCAAGTAACATTCACACCACACAAGTGTCAGGCAATGACCATCTCCAACAAGAGAGAATCCAACCATCACCCCTTGATATTCAATAGCATTACCATCACTGAATCCCCCACTATCAACATCCTGGGGGTTACCATGGACCAGCTATAAAAATACTGTGGCTACAAGAGCAGGTCAGAGGCTGGGAATCCTGCAGAGAGTAACTCACCTCCTGACTCCCCAAACCCTGTCCACCATCTACAAGGCACAAGTCAGGAGTGTGATGGAATACTTCCCACTTGCCTGGATGAATGCAGCTCCCACAACACTCAAGAAGCTCAACACCATCCAGGACAAAGCAGCCCTGCTTGATTGGCACCACATCCACAAACATTCACTCCCTCCTCCACCGACGCACAGTAGCAGCAGTGTGTGTACCATCTACAAGATGCACTGCAGCAACTCACCAAGGCTCCTTCGACAGCACCTTCCAAACCCACGACCTCTACCATCTAGAAGGACAAGGGCAGCAGACACATGGGGAACACCACCACCTGCAAGTTCCTCTCCAAGTCACTCGCCATCCCGACTTGGAAATATATCGGCCGTTCCTTCACTGTCCCTGGGTCAAAATCCTGGAACTCCCTCCCTAACAGCACGGTGGGTGTACCTACACCACAGGGACTGCAGCGGCTCAAGAAGGCGGCTCACTGCCACAAGTCAGGAGTGTGATGTAATACTCCCCACTTGCCTGGGTGACAGCAGCTCCCACAACACCGCCACTTACTCTCGGGGTAATTAGGGCTGGGCAATAAAGGCTAACCCAGCCAGCGAAGCCCACATCCCGACAATGAATGAGAAAATAAAGAGACCGGAAAGGGCTGAGGTCCTGCAGGTGGATTTTCGGAAGCCTAAAGAGCGTGTGCTCCAAGACAGTCACCTCCGCCTCACGCCCAGTGCCCCACTCTGCCGAATACGGGGGAGGGGGTGGGAGAAAACAGCGTGTGGCTGGAGAAAGGGTGCAGGAGGAAGAGCCTTCCACATTCCTGGGGCTTTGGGCCCAATTTGGGGGCAGGAAGCCCCTGTCGCATGGTTGATTGGAGGTTGGGGCTTGGGGGTTGGGAGTGGGCACTGCTTGCACCTCCACAGGGTTCATCGTCGTAGGAGGTAGTAATCCGAAGGTTTGAGGCACCGCTGGTCAGTTTTCTCTCAGGACCCCCAACGCTTTTCCTTCCCATGTCATTGGCCCACCCCTCCCCCAACGTAGGCCCCAACCTCCGGGTGAGAGGGAGTGTGTGGGGGGGGTTACGGGGATGGGTGAGAGGAGCTCAGCGCAGGGAGATGTCCCCTCCCCCTCCCCCGCACGGGAGAATGGAACAGGAAGAGCTTTGGTTACCCCCCCCCCACCGAGCGCTAAATACCAAAGCCGGGGAAATCGGGAGAAACCGGTTTGGGAAACCCCCCTGGTCCCCCGCTGGCCGATACCGAACAGCCCACGGTGGGGGTACGGCTTTAAGGGGAGGGCTCCGGGGGCCCTTTTCTGTGCAGCGCCCGTCTCTCGCGGACATGACGTCACCCGCCTGGCAGGCCGGCAATGCAGCTCTCTTCGGTTCCCCCTCCCGGCAATCCCCCCACCCACCCCCCCAACCCCCCGCCACCCCTCACCGCTGCCTTCCAGAAGTTTCCGATCGGGGGCCACCGCTGAGGCGAGTCTGTGGCCTGTTGGGACTGGAGCAATCGCAGCAGAAAGCGGGAACGCGTTTCTCTTTCGAAGGTGAAGCCCGCTCGCCTCAGCCGATCATCAAAATGGAGGCCGCTCCTACCCACAGTGCTTAGGGTGAGCGCCCCCCCCCCCCCACCCCCCCACCGCTCTGTCAGTCTCCATTGAGGAGGCAAAGCTTTGAAAGAATGGGAAGGGCGGGGTTGCAGGGAGGAAGGGACACAACCTCAAGGCTGCCTTTTTTCACCTTGGCCCTCACAAGGGTTGGTTAACATCCCTGGTTACACTGCCAAGGAGGGGACTCCACGGACAGTCTTGCCTGACTCATTCGGCCATTTTCTTTGCCCACTTATGCCAAGAAAGAACCGACTCAACTCTCCAAAATAAAGGGTTAGATTGGCAGAGGAGGTCTCCCTCACCAACTGGATCCCTACTGAAAGAGAGAGTCCCTAATAGTGAGGCTCCCTCCATAGAAGGGTCCCTAAAGGAGAGACTCCCCCTTTAAAAGGGGTCTCTGATGGAGAGACTGTCTCTTTAAAAGGGGTCTCTGATGGAGAGACTGTCTCTTTAAAAGGAGTCTCTGATGGGGAGACTCCCTATTTAAGAGGGGTCTCTGATGGAGAGACTATCTCTTTAAAAGGAGTCTCTGATGGG
This sequence comes from Carcharodon carcharias, assembly GCF_017639515.1. Lineage (NCBI taxonomy): Eukaryota > Metazoa > Chordata > Chondrichthyes > Lamniformes > Lamnidae > Carcharodon > Carcharodon carcharias. Next base: position 2,568,447 of record NW_024470758.1, read on the forward strand.
GAGACTCCCCCTTTAAAAGGGGTCCCTAAAGGAGAGACTCCCCCTTTAAAAGGGGTCCCTAAAGGAGAGACTGTCTCTCTAAAAGGGGTCTCTGATGGGAAAACTCCCTATTTAAAAGGGGTCTCTGATGATCCGGCCTAGTTTGGAAGTATTTAAGATAGAGTGGGCTGTCTGGTTTTTTTTGCCTGAACCAGACCACCCAAAGGAACAGCAAACAGTGAAGAGAGTCCTGGGGGCAAGGGTGGGCTAACAGGTTCCTGCACGCATCACCTCAGAGACCGGGGGAGACAGGGGGTGGTATGTTTCACGCCTGATTTGCCAAACTGATATTGGGTTAATGCCCTTTTCCCTCCCCACCAGTGGTCACAGGTCAGGCGGGGTTAAAGGTCGATGAGGCCCATTGAAAGAGGCTGTGGTGATGTGATTTTTGCGCAGAGTGCGTGCTCTCCTGGTTGAATAGTGGCTTCAATGATTTGTCCCTCAGCAGCGTGGTTTTGTGTCGGTAGGGTAGGGACACCACCCAGCTTTTAATAAACCTTCCTTGAATGGGCCTCAGTCCCGGTCTCGTCCTTGCCAAACGCGGATGATGCCCTTTTAACTGGGGGTCAAAGGTTGAGCGAGGGGTTGACATCTCCTCCGGGAAAGGCCCTGGAGTCTCCAGGAGTTGAAAATGAACCTCCGGGACACGGCTGGGATCAACATCCAGGAGAGAAGCAAAGAGGGGAAAGGCAAAGGCTCCTCACACTTTGGGTAAGGGACTCGGGGTGAGAGGAAGGGCTGGTTGACCAGGGGTAGGGTGCACTGAAACAATGGTCATGGGATGAAACCTCTTGGCATTGGTCCAATTAGAGTTGACCACCCGACATCCAACTCGGAGCCACCCGGTGGTTTTGAGCCAGTCGGCTATTGAAATGTTTCCCTCGTGTCAGGGTAACGGGGGGATAATGAGCAGCCATTATCCACTGGGGGCAAAGTTCCTGGCACGGAGAGAGCGGGATGGTGAATTTTACTCACACTGATGTCTCTCTCTCTCTCACTCACTCTCTCTGTGGCTCAGTGGGGAAGACACTCACCTCCAAATCACAAGGTATAGGGTTCAAGACCCACCCCAGGGCTTCAGCACAAAACACTCCAGGCTGATGCACCAGTGCAGATCTGAGGGAGTGCGGCACTGTCAGAGGGTCAGTACTGAGGGAGTGCTGCACTGTCAGAGGGTCAGTACTGAGGGGGTGCTGCACTGTCAGAGGGTCAGTACTGAGGGAGTGCTGCACTGTCAGAGGGTCAGCACTGAGGGAGTGCTGCACTGTCGGAGGGTCAGTACTGAGGGAGTGCTGCACTGTCGGAGGGTCAGCACTGAGGGAGTGCTGCACTGTCGGAGGGTCAGTACTGAGGGAGTGCTGCACTGTCCGAGTGTCAGTACTGAGGGAGTGCTGCACTGTCAGAGGGTTAGTACTGAGGGAGTGCTGCACTGTCGGAGGGTCAGTACTGAGGGAGTGCTGCACTGTCGGAGTGTCAGTACTGAGGGAGTGCTGCACTGTCAGAGGGTTAGTACTGAGGGAGTGCTGCACTGTCAGAGGGTCAGTACTGAGGGGGTGCTGCACTGTCAGAGGGTCAGTACTGAGGGAGTGCTGCACTGTCGGAGGGTCAGTACTGAGGGAGCGCTGCACTGTCGGAGGGTCAGTACTGAGGGAGTGCTGCACTGTCAGAGATGCTGTCTTACTGATGAAACATTAAACTGAGGCCCCACCTATCCCCTTGCAGGGGTGGAGGGAGGGTGAATTCTCCCCAGCGTCCTGGGGCCAATATATATCCCTCGACGAACATCAGTAAGAACAGATGGATGACCTGGTCATTACCAGGTTGCTGTTTGTGGGATCCTGCTGTGCACCAATTATCTGCTGCAGTTCCCACATTAGAACAGTGATTACGTTTTGAGAGAGAGCGAGAGAGAGAGAGGGAGAGTGACACCTGCATAGAGAATGGAGTAAAAATGAACAATGGAAGATTGAATTATCAGCCTGCCAGAGGTGTTAAGCAAGTGTGAAATCTCAGTACAGTGAACCGCTCGTTATTAATATAAATATTCATGTTTCACATTATCCTCCCAGACACTGCGCTTATTCAATTATACCCTCAGACTCCACCCACCACCCACCCCCCTTACCTCCCTCCAAATCCTCATCCCCTAGCGGGGAATGCTTTTCCCGAAACAACGCTCCTACATCACCGAAGGTACCGCTGGGTGTAGCACTGAGGAACGCAGTCCAGATTCACTCACCCCCTCCCCCACCCCCTCGCCGCTGCGGCTAATCTGCTCAGGGGCACCGGAGACATCAGAACTGGCCTCAGGATCACGGATCTAAGTTGGGGGGGTGGGGGGGAGGAGGGGGGGTGGGGGGATGGTGGGAGGGGTAGTGGGGACACCGATGGCCGCCATCCCACTTAAGTCCCTCTGCGCAATCTCCTCCTGTGTGGATGTGGGAGAGGGGTGGGGGGGGGGGGGGGGTGGGGCGGGGTGGGGGGGGTTTGGGGGGGGGGAACATGCGATGCCCTCACAGTCGAATTGCCCGGCCGGGGCGTCGGCAATGCTCACGTGGACGTCTACAGCACAGAAGGAAGCCACTCGGCCCATCATGTCCACACTGGTCATCAAAGACCTGACTAGGCGAGTCTCATTTTCCTGGAGGCAATGGCAATGCAAGTGAGTGTCTAAACGCTTCTTAAACGTTACGAGAGTTTCTGACTCAAGTGCCCTTTCAGTCAGTGAGTTGCAGACCCCCACCACCCTCTGGGTGAAAATATTTCTCCTCAACTCCCCTCTTGGCTTTCTACCTCTGACCTTAAATCTAAGCCCCCTGGTTATTGACCCCGTCTATATGCTGCCCTCTGTGGTCCATAGAGGGGAGAGATATACAAGTGCAGATTTAACCGCCCGCTCTTTCACTGACCCCCACTTACACTGGTCAATGGAGGGCGGCTGGGGTATGGGGGCGCGGGGTTGGGGGTGCGGTGGGCAGGGTTGGTTGTGGAGGGTGGTGAAGGGGGCAGCGGGCAGGATGGTTCACACTGTTGGTGCATGGGCCTTGGTTTCCCCCACTCCCCCTTGGCCCCACCTATCGAAAAATAAACTCCCGGGTTGCGAACTCCGGGGAACAAGGCCAGGGAGCGGCAGTGCCAACTGTGGGGGAGGAGGAGAGACGGAGAGGGAGAGAGAGAGAGAGAGAGAGAGAGAGAGAGGGAGGGAGGGTCGACCCAGATAGAAAGGCCAAGGGCAGATGGGAAGAGAGACAATCCCGGGAGGGAAAAAACATTGAATCCCGGGAAATAAGAGTCCGGACTGTTATTGGCTTCAGGGTTGGAGAGGGACAAACCGGGTGACGAGGCAGTATTGGTGGGCAGTACGGGTCCGGAGAGAGTGGGAAGACGCAGTAAGTTGATGAGGTAACTAAGGGACTGGGCTGGATATGGAGGGACTTCTCAGGCAGTCGAGGGTGAGTGGGGGGGGGTTGGTGGGTGGTGCGTTTGGAATAATGAGGCCTGGCTTGACCATCCATCCTCCAGCCCCATTACCCTCGCTTGCAGTGGGCAAGTTTCGCATCGGCCGGTGACAGATCCAGAGGTTTAAAGCCCCTTTCACCCCCCCCCCCTTCCCCCCGCCATGGGATTCGTTTCCCCCTCTGAGGCCCACAGCCGCCAACCAAAAAACAAAACTCTTCCCCCCTCTCCCCTCCGCTCGCTCAGAAACAGCTCCCCACCCCCCCACCTCCCCGGTGGGTCTGCACACAAGGCCCTGGTTTGCAACTAGGCCCTGATCAGCCAGGATGCGGTTGCCACGGCAACTCCCCTGCCCCCATCACCATGTTCCCAGTCGCTTCCCCACAACCTCCAACACCCACAGGGGATGGGAGGGAAGACCAAAACCTTTCAAAGCTAAGGTGGTCCCCACAGAGGCACCCATTGGCTGCGGAGATGGAACCAAATCCTACCACAGCCCCTCCCCCAACCCGCCACACAACACCCCATCGGGTCAGTGCCGCACTGTTGAGGAGTCAGTACTGAGGGAGTGCTGCACTGTCGGAGGGTCAGTGCTGAGGGAGTGCTGCGCTGTCGAAGGGTCAGTACTGAGGGAGTGCTGCATTGTCAGAGGGTCAGTACTGAGGGAGTGCTGCACTGTCGGAGGGTCAGTACTGAGGGAGTGCCACACTGTCGGAGTGTCAGTACTGAGGGAGTGCTGCACCGTCGGAGTGTCAGTACTGAGGGAGTGCTGCACTGTCGGAGGGTCAGTACTGAGGGAGTGCCACACTGTCGGAGTGTCAGTACTGAGGGAGTGCTGCACTGTCAGCAGTACCCACTTTCAGGATGAGACATTAATCCAAGACCCTGACTGACCTCTCGGGTGGGTGTAAAAGATCCCATGGCCGCTATTGGAAGAGGAGCAGGGGGAGCGGGGCGAGGGGATTTACCCTGGGAAGGATTCATCTGTCACCCAAAGGACCACCTGGCCTTTCCTCCTGTGTGTTTGTGGGACGTTGCTGTGCACAAATTGGTTGCAGTGGGTGCGTGCAGTCCGAACACATCCCTGAATATCCATTGGCCGCAGAGCCCTTTGGACAACCCCAAGCCTGTGATGGGTGATATAAAAATGCAAACCGCTCTTTTCCGATTCATATGGTCAGGGCAGGTTTCAAATCCTCGTTCAGTCAGTCTTTAACTGAGCCTTTATAACTCATTCGTCCCCCATAGCTCGAGAGCTCATGTCCACCTCCTTCGGAGATCGTAATGAGGGATTTGCGGCAGAGACCTAGCCTCGCCTCTCCTCCAGTTTTCTCATCCACCGATACCCTGCGTACACCCCGCTGTCTGGCAACAGCGACCCTGAGCCAATCTGCCTCTGGACCGAGCGGCCTCCCATATTCCACCCTCCCCGATCTTCAGCTCATCCAAAAGAAACCTCCTGGCCCGCCTCCGAACTCGCCTGTGCCCACTGACCTCCACCAGCTCCGGGTCAAGCGGCGCCCCAGGTTCCATAATCCCGTGTCCAAAGCCCCTCCCTGGTCTCGCCTCCTCCTCCTCCACCTCCCCCCCCCCCACCCACCCACCCCCGCCTCCTCACCCCTCCCTGTCTCTGTAACGCCCTCCAGCCCCTACACCCCCTCCGAGATTCCCGCGCCCCTCCAATTCCGGCCTCTTGAGCGTCATCCCAACCCCACCAATTGCCATCGGTCCACCATTGGCGGCCATGCCTTCAGCTGCCTGGGGGGGGTGTAGCGGGGGGGGGAGGTGGGGGGGTTGGTGGTGGTCCTGAGCTCTGGAATTCCCTCCCTCAATCTCCCCACCTCCCTCTCTCTCCATCCCTTAAGGACCTCCGACCCAACAAGCCCTCCAGGATCTCTGCGCTCCTCGAATTCCGGCCTCTTGCCGCCCTCTTTAACCGTTCCGCCATTGGCGGACATGTCTTCGGCCGCCTGGGGTGAGGGGTGGGGAGCCCTGAGCTCTGGAATTCCCCCCCCCCCAACCCCCACCCAAACCCCTCGGCCTCTCTCTCTCTCCCTCCTCCTTTAAGACGCCCCTCGAAGGCCGAGCTTCTGTCCCGAGCGTCTCCTCGGGGTCAAATACCGTCGCGTCCGGGCCTCCATCAGAGGCCTCATGGGCTTTGGCTACGTTAAAGGCCCAGTTGTTGACGTTGGTCGGAGCTGCCATGAGAGGGTTAATGGGTGAACGCGGTGGGATCGGGGGGGGGTGGGGGGCGGTGGGGGGATGCGGGCCGGAGTGGGGGGGAGGGGAATACATTTTCATTTGGCACAAAAATATCAGTTTGCTGCAGTTGCCATGGTAACGCTTCCTCCTCTCTCTCTCTCTCTCTCTCTCCGAGCTCACTGAGGACCAGGCTCGGGATGATAGTCTCGGCAGCTGCGCCCATGTTCGGTCACCATGGAGACTCTCCCCAGCAGAGGATTCCCTCCTGTGATCTGAAGCGAATGTAGGCGTTTCCCCCTCCCCCCTCCGCACTCCCCACTCCCTCCCCCCTCCACACTCCCCACTCCCTCCCCCCTCCACACTCCCCACTCCCTCCCCCCTCCGCACTCCCCACTCCCTCCCCCCTCCGCACTCCCCACTCCCTCCCCCCTCCGCACTCCCCACTCCCTCCCCCCTCCGCACAACCCCCCTCCCTCCCCCCTCCGCACTCCCCACTCCCTCCCCCCTCCGCACAACCCCCCTCCCTCCCCCCTCCGCACTCCCCACTCCCTCCCCCCTCCGCACAACCCCCCTCCCTCCCCCCTCCGCACTCCCCCCTCCCTCCCCCCTCCGCACTTCCCCCTCCCTCCCCCTCCACACTCCCCACTCCCTCCCCCCTCCGCACTCCCCACTCCCTCCCCCCTCCGCACTCCCCACTCCCTCCCCCCTCCGCACAACCCCCCTCCCTCCCCCCTCCACACTCCCCCCTCCGCACAACGCCCCTCCCTCCCCCTCCACACTCCCCACTCCCTCCCCCCTCCACACTCCCCACTCCCTCCCCCCTCCACACTCCCCACTCCCTCCCCCTCCACACAACCCCCCTCCCTCCCCCCTCCGCACTCCCCACTCCCTCCCCCCTCCACACTCCCCACTCCCTCCCCCCTCCACACTCCCCACTTCCCTCCCCCCTCCACACTCCCCACTCCCTCCCCCCTCCACACTCCCCACTCCCTCCCCCTCCACACAACCCCCCTCCCTCCCCCCTCCACACTCCCCACTCCCTCCCCCTCCACACAACCCCCCTCCCTCCTCCCTCCACACTCCCCACTCCCTCCCCCCTCCACACAACCCCCCTCCCTCCTCCCTCCACACTCCCCACTCCCTCCCCCTCCGCACTCCCCACTCCCTCCCCCCTCCGCACTCCCCACTCCCTCCCCCCTCCGCACTCCCCACTCCCTCCCCCCTCCGCACTCCCCACTCCCTCCCCCCTCCGCACTCCCCACTCCCTCCCCCCTCCACACAACCCCCCTCCCTCCCCCCTCCACACTCCCCACTCCCTCCCCCCTCCGCACTCCCCACTCCCTCCCCCCTCCGCACTCCCCACTCCCTCCTCCCTCCACACTCCCCACTCCCTCCTCCCTCCGCACTCCCCACTCCCTCCCCCCTCCGCACTCCCCCCTCCCTCCCCCCTCCGCACTCCCCACTCCCTCCCCCCTCCGCACTCCCCACTCCCTCCCCCCTCCGCACTCCCCACTCCCTCCCCCCTCCGCACTCCCCACTCCCTCCCCCCTCCACACTCCCCACTCCCTCCCCCCTCCGCACTCCCCACTCCCTCCCCCCTCCGCACTCCCCACTCCCTCCCCCCTCCGCACTCCCCACTCCCTCCCCCCTCCGCACTCCCCACTCCCTCCCCCCTCCGCACTCCCCACTCCCTCCCCCCTCCGCACTCCCCACTCCCTCCCCCCTCCGCACTCCCCACTCCCTCCCCCCTCCGCACTCCCCACTCCCTCCCCCCTCCGCACTCCCCACTCCCTCCCCCCTCCGCACTCCCCACTCCCTCCCCCCTCCGCACAACCCCCCTCCCTCCCCCCTCCACACTCCCCACTCCCTCCCCCCTCCGCACTCCCCACTCCCTCCTCCCTCCACACTCCCCACTCCCTCCCCCCTCCGCACTCCCCACTTCCCTCCCCCCTCCGCACTTCCCCCTCCCCCCTCCGCACTTCCCCCTCCCCCCTCCGCACTCCCCACTCCCTCCCCCCTCCGCACAACCCCCCTCCCTCCCCCCTCCGCACAACCCCCCTCCCTCCCCCCTCCGCACTCCCCACTCCCTCCCCCCTCCGCACAACCCCCCTCCCTCCCCCCTCCGCACAACCCCCCTCCCTCCCCCCTCCGCACTCCCCACTCCCTCCCCCCTCCGCACTCCCCACTCCCTCCCCCCTCCGCACTCCCCACTCCCTCCCCACTCCGCACTCCCCACTCCCTCCCCCCTCCGCACTCCCCACTCCCTCCCCCCTCCGCACTCCCCACTCCCTCCCCCTCCACACTCCCCACTCCCTCCCCCCTCCGCACTCCCCACTCCCGCCCCCCTCCACACTCCCCACTCCCTCCCCCCTCCACACTCCCCCCTCCCTCCCCCCTCCGCACAACCCCCCTCCCTCCTCCCTCCACACTCCCCACTCCCTCCCCCTCCGCACTCCCCCCTCCCTCCCCCCTCCGCACAACCCCCCTCCCTCCTCCCTCCGCACTTCCCCCTCCCTCCCCCCTCCGCACAACCCCCCTCCCTCCCCCCTCCGCACTCCCCACTCCCTCCCCCCTCCGCACAACCCCCCTCCCTCCTCCCTCCACACTCCCCACTCCCTCCCCCCTCCGCACTCCCCACTCCCTCCCCCCTCCGCACTCCCCACTCCCTCCCCCCTCCGCACTCCCCACTCCCTCCCCCCTCCGCACTCCCCACTCTCCTCCCCCCTCCGCACTCCCCACTCCCTCCCCCCTCCGCACAACCCCCCTCCCTCCCCCCTTCCACACTCCCCACTTCCCTCCCCCCTCCACACTCCCCACTCCCTCCCCCCTCCGCACTCCCCACTCCCTCCCCCCTCCGCACTCCCCACTCCCTCCCCCCTCCGCACTCCCCACTCCCTCCCCCCTCCGCACTCCCCACTCCCTCCCCCCTCCGCACTCCCCACTCCCTCCTCCCTCCGCACTCCCCACTCCCTCCCCCCTCCGCACTCCCCACTCCCTCCCCCCTCCGCACAAACCCCCTCCCTCCCCCTCCGCACTCCGCACTCCCTCCCCCCTCCGCACTCCCCACTCCCTCCCCCCTCCGCACTCCCCACTCCCTCCCCCCTCCGCACTCCCCCCTCCCTCCCCCCTCCGCACTCCCCACTCCCTCCCCCCTCCACACTCCCCACTCCCTCCCCCCTCCGCACTCCCCACTCCCTCCCCCCTCCACACTCCCCACTCCCTCCCCCCTCCGCACAACCCCCCTCCCTCCTCCCTCCACACTCCCCACTCCCTCCCCCTCCGCACTCCCCACTCCCTCCCCCCTCCGCACTCCCCACTCCCTCCCCCCTCCGCACTTCCCCACTCCCTCCCCCCTCCACACTCCCCCCTCCCTCCCCCCTCCACACTCCCCACTCCCTCCTCCCTCCGCACAACCCCCCTCCCTCCCCCCTCCGCACTCCCCACTCCCTCCCCTCCGCTCCCCACTCCCTCCCCCCTCCGCACTCCCCACTCCCTCCCCCCTCCGCACTCCCCACTCCCTCCCCCCTCCACACAACCCCCTCCCTCCCCCTCCGCACTCCCCACTCCCTCCCCCCTCCGCACTCCCCACTCCCTCCCCCCTCCACACTCCCCACTCCCTCCCCCCTCCACACTCCCCACTCCCTCCCCCCTCCACACTCCCCCCTCCCTCCCCCCTCCGCACTCCCCACTCCCTCCCCCCTCCGCACAACCCCACTCCCTCCCCCCTCCACACTCCCCCCTCCCTCCCCCCTCCGCACTCCCCACTCCCTCCCCCCTCCGCACAACCCCCCTCCCTCCCCCCTCCGCACTTCCCCCTCCCCCCTCCGCACTCCCCACTCCCTCCCCCCTCCGCACTTCCCCCTCCCCCCTCCACACTCCCCACTCCCTCCCCCCTCCACACTCCCCACTCCCTCCCCCCTCCGCACTCCCCACTCCCTCCCCCCCTCCGCACTCCCCACTCCCTCCCCCCTCCGCACTCCCCACTCCCTCCCCCCTCCGCACAACCCCCTCCCTCCCCCTCCGCACAACCCCCCTCCCTCCCCCCTCCACACTCCCCCCTCCCTCCCCCCTCCGCACAACCCCACTCCCTCCCCCCTCCGCAAAACCCCCCTTCCTCCCCCCTCCACACTCCCCACTCCCTCCCCCCTCCGCACTCCCCACTCCCTCCCCCCTCCGCACTCCCACTCCCTCCCCCCTCCACACAACGCCCCTCCCTCCCCCCTCCACACTCCCCACTCCCTCCCCCCTCCGCACTCCCCACTCCCTCCCCCCTCCACACTCCCCACTCCCTCCCCCCTCCACACTCCCACTCCCTCCCCCCTCCGCACTCCCCACTCCTCCCCCCTCCGCACAACCCCCCTCCCTCCCCCCTCCGCACAACCCCCCTCCCTCCCCCCTCCGCACTCCCCACTCCCTCCCCCCTCCGCACTTCCCCCTCCCCCCTCCACACTCCCCACTCCCTCCCCCCTCCACACTCCCCACTCCCTCCCCCCTCCGCACTCCCCACTCCCTCCCCCCTCCGCACTCCCCACTCCCTCCCCCCTCCGCACTCCCCACTCCCTCCCCCCTCCGCACTCCCCACTCCCTCCCCCCTCCACACTCCCCCCTCCCTCCCCCCTCCGCACAACCCCCCTCCCTCCCCCCTCCACACTCCCCCCTCCCTCCCCCTCCGCACAACCCCCCTCCCTCCTCCCTCCACACTCCCCACTCCCTCCCCCCTCCACACTCCCCACTCCCTCCCCCCTCCGCACAACCCCCCTCCCTCCCCCCTCCGCACAACCCCCCTCCCTCCCCCCTCCGCACAACCCCCCTCCCTCCCCCCTCCGCACAACCCCCCTCCCTCCCCCCTCCGCACAACCCCCCTCCCTCCCCCCCTCCACACTCCCCCCTCCCTCCCCCCTCCACACTCCCCACTCCCTCCCCCCTCCACACTCCCCACTCCCTCCCCCCTCCGCACTCCCCACTCCTCCCCCCTCCACACTCCCCCCTCCCTCCTCCCTCCGCACTCCCCACTCCCTCCCCCCTCCGCACAACCCCCCTCCCTCCCCCTCCGCACTCCCCACTCCCTCCCCCCTCCGCACTCCCCACTCCCTCCCCCCTCCGCACTCCCCACTCCTCCCCCCTCCACACTCCCCACTCCCTCCCCCCTCCGCACTCCCCACTCCCTCCCCCCTCCACACTCCCCACTCCCTCCCCCCTCCACACTCCCCACTCCCTCCTCCCTCCACACTCCCCACTCCCTCCCCCCACACACACACTCCCCCTTCCCTTCCCCACACACTCCCCCCTTCCCTTCCCCCACACTCTCCCCCTTCCCTCCCCCACACTCTCCCCCTTCCCTCCCCCACACTCTCCCCCTTCCCTCCCCCACACTCTCCCCCTTCCCTCCCCCCCACACACTCCCCCTCTCCCTCCCCCCCACACTCTCCCCCTTCCCTCCCCCAACACACTCCCCCTTCCCTCCCCCCCACACTCCCCCTTCCCTCCCCCCAAACACTCCCCACTTCCCTCCCCCCCCACATTCCCCCCTCCCTTCCCTCCCCACACACTCCCCCTTCCCTCCCCCCACACACTCCCCCTTCCCTCCCCCCACACACTCCCCCTTCCCTCCCCCCACACACTCCCCCTTCCCTCCCCCCCACACACTCCCCCTTCCCTCCCCCCACACACTCCCCCTTCCCTCCCCCCACACTCTCCCCCTTCCCTCCCCCCCCCCACACTCCCCCTTCCCTCCCCCCCACACTCTCCCCCTTCCCTCCCCCCCACACACTCCCCCTTCCCTCCCCCCCCACACACTCCCCCTTCCCTCCCCCCACACACTCCCCCTTCCCTCCCCCCACACTCTCCCCCTTCCCTCCCCCCCACACACACTCCCCCTTCCCTCCCCCCACACACTCCCCCTTCCCTCCCCCCACACACTCCCCCTCTCCCTCCCCCCAAACACTCCCCACTTCCCTCCCCCCCACACTCTCCCCCTTCCCTCCCCCCACACACTCCCCCTTCCCTCCCCCCACACACTCCCCCTCTCCCTCCCCCCAAACACTCCCCACTTCCCTCCCCCCCCCACACTCCCCCTTCCCTCCCCCCACACACTCCCCACTTCCCTTCCCCCACACATTCCCCCTTCCAGCCTCCACACTCCCCCCAACTCACCCCCTTCACTCCCCCCACCACAATTTCCCTTCTCTTCCCCCACTCTCCCCCCTTCCACTCACCCCTCAGCACTCTCCCCATATTCCCCCTTCCCTTCCCCATACTCCCCCTTCCCTACCTCCACATTCTCCCCTTCCCCCCTACACTCCCCCTTCCCTTCACCCCTCAGCACTCCTCCCATACTCCCCCACCTCCACCCTCCACACTGCCTCCACCCCGCACTCCCCCCTTTCCCTCCCATTCCTCCACTCCTTTAAATTAATGTCGGGCACAGATTTTACTGATTTACGGCTTTCATTTCGTGTCAGAGCGACTGTTGTTTAACCCCATGGAGCCAAACCACCATTTTCTTTATTTCTACACTTGTTTCAACCTGTCCCCCTGCTCCCCACCCTCTGCTAACACAGACACACACACGCAGACACACACACAGGCACACGCATACACACATACACACACATACAGACACACACACACACATACACATACACACACACACACACATACGCACATACACAGACACACACATACACAGACACACACACACAGGCACACACATACAGACACACACACACACACACAGACACACACACAGACACATACACACATACACAGACACACACATACACAGACACACACACACAGGCACACACATACAGACACACACACACACACACACACAGACACACACACAGACACATACACACACACACAGACACACACATACACAGACACACACACACAGGCACACACATACAGACACACACACACACACACAGACACACACACAGACACATACACACATACACAGACACATACATACACAGACACACACAAACACACACAGACACAGACACACACACACACAGACACACACACAGACACATACACACATACACAGACACATACATACACAGACACACACAAACACACACAGACACAGACACACACACACACACACACATACACACACACAGGCACACACACACACACACACACACATATCTATAGTGCAGGAGTCCAGGACAAGGGGGAAGAACCTAAAATGAAAGCCAGGCCGTTCAGGGGGGGATGTCAGGAAGCGTTTCCTCACACAGAGGGGAGTGGGAATCTGGAACTCTCTCCCCCCGAAAAGCTATGGATGCTGTTGGGGTGGGGCTGGGGGTGGGAGCAATCAAAAATGTCAAAACTGGATCTATTTTGGGTACAGGTCATGGTCTAATTGTCAGGATGTGACTCGTGATGTCTCACAAGGACCTGTGTTGGGATCACCGTGTTTATTAACAACTTAGATGACGGGATCGAGAATCACAGATCCAAATTAGTCCATGACACAAAGATAAGTGACATTGTGTGCACGGGGTAGATGGAAGCTTAAAATTACAAAGAGGTATTGGTAGATTAAGTGAATGGGCAAAATTGTGACAAATGGATTTCACTGTGAGGTCACCCACTTTGGACCGAACAAGAATAGAACAGGGGGGCTTCCAAATTGGTGAAAAGCCAGAAACAGTGGAGGTCCAAAGAGACTTGGGGGCGGGGTCCAGGTACACAGATAATTAAAATGTCACGGACAGGTACAGAAAATAATCAGAAAAGCCAGTGGGATGTTGGCCTTTATATCTGGAGGACAAGGATACTAGAAGTATTCTACTAGAGGCTAGAAGCCGTGCTTCAGCTGTACAAAGCCCTGGCTAGCCCCACACCACTGTCGGGGGCGGGAGGGTTGTGTGGGAGCGATCGGCGCCCCCGATCGAGTCCGCGCCCCCATTTTACGTGGCCAATTAAGGCCCCGCCCAGCGTGACGCTCACCTTCGTCTGCCACTCACCCCACCACCGCCGACCTTAAGGTTGGACAGGGCAGCTCAGTTAACTGTTTTAATTCATTTTTAACAGGTCTTAAAGGGGCCTTTGACAATTCGGGGGGCGCACAACCCGAGTGAAAAGCTAAATGATGCTCGGTGACGCTGGAACGCCTGCTCGATGTCACCGCGCGTCATTTTAAGCCTCGGCGAGCAGGCCCCACCCCCGCTCATTGACCGGAAAATTCTTCCCAGGAGTCACTGGGAGCAGCTCTGGGCCCCACACCTTAGGGAGGATGTATTGACCTTCGGGGGGAGCGCAGGGTAGATTTACCGGAATAATACCTGGACTCCAAGGGTTAAATTACAAGGAGGGGTTGCACAAACCATAAGACGTAGGAGGAGAAATTAGGCCATTCGGCCCATCGAGTCTGCTCCGCCATTCAACCATGGCTGATAAGTTTCTCACCCCCATTCATTCCCGGAGAATGTTTCCTCTTGCGGGAGAATCTAGAACGAGGGGGGGGGGGGCCACTGTTTAAAAATAAGGGGTCTTCCCATTGAAGACAGAGATGAGGAGAAACCTTTTCTCTCAGAGGGTCGTGAGTCTTTGGAACCCTCTCCCTCAAAAGGCGGTGGAAGCAGAGACTTTGGATATTTTTAAGGCCGAGCGAGGTAGATTCTTAATGGACAAGGGGCTGAAAGGTGGGAATGTGGGATTGAGATTACAGTCAGGTCAGCCATGTTCTTATTGAAGGGCGGAGCAGGCTCGAGGGGCCGAATGGCCTCACTCCTGCTCCGAATTCGAATGTATGTCCATGTGTGTGTTTGTGTTCCCTGGAACTTAGAAGGTTAAGGGTGGGGGGGGGGGTGGGGGTGGTGGTGGTGGTGGGGGTGTGCGGATTCGATCAAAGTTTTCCAGATATGAAGGGGAACAGACAGGGTAGAGAGGGAGAAACAATTCCCACTGGTTGGGGGAGTCTAGGACTAGGGGTGGGAGGGGGGACAGAGTCTAAAACTGAGAGCCAGACCTTTCAGGCGTGAGAGGCAGGAACACTCCCACACTCCAAATCCTCCCCCATGGTGGGTTTGGTGGTGATGGGGGCATTTCATGGGGTGGGAGGGTGGTATGTGCGGACCCAGCCCACTATCCCACCTCCGCCCCCCGATTAAGATGGCGGTGGGCAGGCCCGTGGGTGGCTTTCCTGCCCGCCTGCCAATTGAGGCCCTGAAGTGGGCAATCGATGCCCGCTTGAGGGCCAGCATCTGGCCGCCTCTGGCATCAGCCCAGCTGAAGCCGGGCCTGTCTCCCCCCCAGGGGAGCTGGTGTGTCTCGCCGGAAGTTGGGGGGAGGGGGTCCGTTCTTTGAAGGCACTCGGTGTCTGACCGAGGGACCCGACACCGGGAAGCAGGGTGAGGAGTACCCAGTGAGAGCCACCGCCCTTACCCTTCCTGCCAATCCCCTCCCTCCCCTGGGGCTCCACGTGATATCAAGAAGTGGCCGAAGGTATTGGATAATGCAAAGGCTATGGGCCCTGACAATATTCCAGCAATAGTACTGAAGACTCGTGCTCCAGAGCTTGCTGTGCCCCTAGCCAAGTTGTTCCAGTGCAGCTACAACACTGACATCTACCAGGCTATGTGGAAAATTGCCCAGGTATGTCCTGTACACCAAAAGCAGGACAAATCCAACCCGGCCAATTACCGCCCCATCAGTCTACTCTCCCTCATCAGTAAAGTAATGGAAGGGGTCATCAACAGTGCTATCAAGCGGCACTTCGTTAGCAATAACCTGCTCACTGATGCCCAGTTTGGGTTCCGCCAGGGCCACTCAGTTCCTGACCTCATTACAGCCTTGGTTCAAACATGGACAAAAGAGCTGAACTCCTGAGGTGAGGTGAGAGTGACTGCCCTTCACATCAAGGCAGCATTTGACCGAGTGTGGCATCGAGGAGTCCCAGTAAAACTGGAGTCAATGGGAATCAGGCGGAAAACTCTCCGCTGGTTGGAGTCATACCTAGCACAAAGGAAGACATGAATTAGGAGGAGCAGGAGGCCATTCAGCCCCTCCAGTCTGCTCCGCCATTCTGTAAGGTCATGGCTGATCTGATTGTAACCTCAGCCCCGCTCTCCCGCTGACCCCGGACGACCTTTGACTCCCTCGTTCGTCAAGGATCCAACTACCTCCGGCCTAAAAACATTCACTGGCCCAGCCTCCACCGCTCTGCGGGAAAGAGAATTCCACAGCCTTGCGACCCCTGGCAGAAACAATTTCTCCTCACCTCCGTCTTAAATGGGAGGCCCCTTGTTTTTAAGTGTCCTAGATCTACTCCCTCCCACGAGGCGGTGGAGGGGGGGGTGGGGGGAACATCCCTCTCAGCCTCCACCCTGTCAGAGCCCCCTCAGGATCGTAGGGGGAGAATATTCCCCCCATCGGCAGGTGTGTTGCCGACCTGAACAGGAGGAAGATAGTTGGGCGATGATTTCGGGTGAAGGACGAGAGGCGAGCTTGACTGAAACCTGTAGAATTCTTACAGGGCCGTGACAGGGTGGGTGTGGATAGCATGTTTCCCCCCCCCAGCTGGTGGGTCTAGAACCAGGGGACACGGTCTCAGGAGAAGAGGTCGGCCGTTTGGGGCTGGAGTTTCTTCACTCGGAGGGTGACGAATTGTTGGAATTCTCGACACCAGAGGGGCTGTGGAGGCTCAAGACAGGGATTTCCGGATACGAATGACATTGAGGGAGACGGGGGGAAGTAGAGGTTGGGGGGGGGGGGGGTGGATAATGGCGGAGAGGCAGATGACCAGCCATGATCTGTTTGGATGGCGGAGCAGAGCCCGATGGGCCGAATGGCCTACTCCTTCCACACCGGCCCCCCCCCCCCACACTGGACCCTAACTTCCGGGCATCGGTGACCCAGTTGGGTTTCGAGGGCGACCCGGCAGTTTCTATCTGCCCAGGGGGTCACTGGGTTTACCGGATTCACAGCCGCCAGCTTTGATTTACTCGGGATCGAGGCTATTCGACCAGGTGGGGAGGATGGGGGGGGGGGTACTGTTAAGGGAAGGACAAAACCTCCAGGAATATGTTTAACCAGCTTATGGGAAACCATCACGTTTCAGACTGGCCAGGTAGCCCAGACGATTTGTTTTATTCGTTGGCATCGTTGGCATCGTTGCCATCGTTGGCAGTTACTGCCCACACCGGTGGGGTGGATCCTGTGAAGTATTGTGAACCGTGAAGGGGGGGGTAGTGCAGAATTTCAAGTAAAAAAGGACACAAACAGGTGGGTGGAATGGAGGAGACAAGCGGCAGATGAAATCCAGTGCGGAGAAGTTGGAAGGGATTGGCTTTGGTGGGAAGGACGTGGGAGAGACCATATAAAATAGAGGGTACAGTTCGAAAGGGGGTGCAGGAGCAGAGGGACCTGGGGCTGGGATCACTGAAGTTGGCGGGGCAGGTTGAGAGCGCGGTTAATAAAGGAAACGGATTTGAACCAAGTGCGGTAGCCGGGGTGGGGGGCGGTGAGGTAGGGTGGGTCAAAGGGCATTTTACCCAGGCAGCTTCTCACGCTGTATCGTCCCAATCCCGCCGCCTGGATTACCCATTCCCGGGAAACAGGCGGGGCAGGCTCCAATTCTCCCACCACGCCATCGCCTCGCTGTTTCACCACGCCGGCCGCCATATTTAAAATCCAGCCGCGCGCACGCGTCTCAGTGCGCCCAGCCCCAGACCGTCCCCAAATAAGACCCGGCCCCGAAAGGCAAGAGGACTGTAGCACCCATCCCCCCCTGCACCCCCCCACCACCAAGGTTTAGTGACGCGCCCCTCAAGTACCTTTTGTACACTGCGGAGGCCCCGCCATAATGTCCTCTACCCCCCCCAAACTCTGGCCACAAGAGGGGCACCAACGTCACCGCTCCGGCTTGGCAGGCGGTGCCAGTGGTGGTCAGTGCCAATGCTGCACAGGAGAGGTCGGCCATCCAGTGCAGATAGTGGGGTGAATGATCTCATCCGTGCCCCACCCCCCCGGGTAAGGCAGCCACCTCATCACTCACCAGCCCATCGCCCATTCCCTGGCGCCTCACTCACTGCCCAGCTCAAGGGGCATCACCACCCATTGTCACACACACACACCCTCACATCTCCACCTGGCCTCACCTCCTGTGGAATCTGCCTCCTCAGCCCTCACCATCTTGAGGCCTCTTGCACAGATCAACATGTGCCCACCACCCCCCCCCCCCCCACCACACACACACACCCTCGGAGACCCTTCCCCAGTACAGCCCTCACCCTGCAGCCTCTTCCCTTGCCTGAGGCCACTTCTCCCCCTCCCCCCAGCAAGCACTAGCCCCCGCAGCCGTCGAGAAGCCTGCCCCCGGCCTCACGGCCAGTCTGGTCCCCGTCAGCCCCTCTAAAAGTGATGTGGCACTGCCAGCGAAGGCTGGCGCTGATGAGTGCGAGTGCCGCAAGGTGGGCAAAGAGCCCTTGAAGTCCTGAGTGATGTGCAGCTCGACAAGTGCGCTCCGTTTATGTGCTGTTGTGAAACAGGTTGGCGCGCTATCACGCCAACGTGTGCGGACGGCCCAGCGGTTGAGGGTGGGGTGGGGGGGGTGGGTGGGATGGGGTTGGAATGAGTCCAGTGGGCTGGCCTTATAATGATGTGCGGATTTATTACAATGAGGCTCCCCAACGTCCGATGGTGGGAAACGTAGCGGGACATCGACTGGAGGGTCAGGTGTCTGATCAAAGGGATCGTGTCTTATTTTGGGGGTGGGGTGGGGGGCAGCCCCGGGCTGGGGGACTTTCAACGATTCCCGGGAAGACGTCATTCCCGCGGCGGGATCCTTACAATGTGGCGAGAGGAGCCGCCATGGCAGCCGGTGGGTAAAGCGCCGTCCCTCCCGCCCTCTACACGCACTTTGTGGAAACCTCTGATGGTTACACCCGCGCAGGGGAGGAGGAAGGGGGGGTGGATTTTACCCACGGTGGGGGGGGGGGGGGGCGGGGCACGTGCCCGATCAGAACGAGGGTAAATGAGTGCGTGATGGCATCGGGCGAACGCTGGCGATATTTCACTTGGCGGGCACTGGCGAGAGGGGGCAGCGCGCCCGCTGACCATGAAGAGGCCTGGTTAAGGCCCTAAATTAGGGTTCATTTGAATTTTTCGCTGCCCTTCGGTTGGCGGGTGGGTGAATAGGCCAAGCGGCCTTGGCATTTTTAACCAAACCTCATCCACAGGTCCGACCAGTGATTTAAAAAAGTAAAAACTCATTTTTAACGTGTCCCTGCTTGTCTGACACGGTCACGTGAGGGGAGACATTTTTCTTCTTTTTTAATTCTTTATTTGTGGTGTCAAAGATTTTCAGCTCCCTGAGGTGGCTCTGTGTCTCCGGGGAGCTTTCACTCAGCGCACAAACCCCCCCACCTCCCCCGGCGCACGTGCAGACATCAGCGCTCGCCCTCCTCCCAAACCCCCACCACCCACCCCTGACAGCGCTGAGGCCCCCAGCCAACTTTTCACGCTGACTAAGCCAGTTAACGGCCAGTCGGAGGCCGATTTCCCGACAGCTCTCGGGCCAGGTAAAAATCCTGCCCATGAGGGGATAGTGAGGGGATAATAGGGATGGTTTTCGATAGGGAGTTAGGGGATTAGAGGGATGGTCTCCAATTGGGGAGTTAGGGGATTAAAGGGATGGTCTTCAATGGGGAGTTGGGAGATGAGAGGGATGGTCTTCGATAGGGGAGTTAGAGGATTAGAGGGATGGTCTTCGATAGGGGAGTTAGGGGATTAGAGGGATGCTCTTCAATAGGGGAGTTAGGGGATTAGAGGGATGGTCTTCAGTGAGGAGTTGGGAGATGAGAGGGATGGTCTTTGATGGGGAGTTAGGGGATTAGAGGGATGGTCTTCAATGGGGAGTTAGGGGATTAGAGGGATGGTCTTCAATGGGGAGTTAGGGGATTAGAGGGATTTTCTTAGATGGGGAGTTAGGGGATTAGATGGATGGTCTTCGATGGGGGAGTTAGGGGATTAGAGGAATGGCGTACGGTGGGAGTGTTAGGGGATTAGAGGGATGGTCTTCGTTGGGGGAGTTAGGGGATTAGAGGGATGGTTTTCGATGGGAGAGTTAGGGGATTACAGGGATGGTCTTCAATGGGGGAGTTAGGGGATTAGAGCGATGGTCTTCGAGAGGGAGTTAGGGTATTAGAGGGATGGTCTTTGATGGGGAGTTAGGGGATTAGAGGGATGGTTTTTGATAGGAGAGTGAGGGGATTAGAGGGATGGTCTTTGATGGGGAGTTAGGGGATTAGAGAGATGGGTTTTGATTGGAGTTAGGGGATTAGAGAGATGGTCTTCAAGGGGAGTTAGAGGATTAGAGAGATGGTTTTAGATGGGGAGTTAGAAGATTAGAGGGATGGTCTTCAATGGGGAGTTAGGGGATTAGAGGGATGGTTTTCGATGGGGAGTTGGGGGATTAGAGGGATGGTCTTCGATGGGGAGTTAGGGTATTAGAGGGATGGTCTTCAATGGGGGAGTTAGGGGATTAGAGGGATGGTTTTAGATGGGGAGTTAGGGGATTAGAGGGATGGTCTTAAATGGGTGTTAGGGAATTAGAGGGATGGTCTTTGATGCGGAGTTGGGAGATCAGAGGGATGGTCTTCAATGGAACAGTTAAGGGAATTAGAGGGATCGTCTTCAATGGGGAGTTAGGGGATTAGAGGGATGGTCCTCGATAGGGAGTTAGGGGCTTAAAGGAATGGTCTTCGATGGGGAGTTAGGGGATTAGAGGAATGGTCTCCGATGGGGGAGTGAGGGGATTAGAGGGATGGTCTTCAATGGGGAGTTAGGGGATTAGAGGAACGGTCTCCGATGGGGGAGTGAGGGGATTAGAGGGATGGTCTTCGATGGGGATTTAGTGGATTAGAGGAATGGTCTTCGATGGGGCGTTAGGGGATTAGAGGGATGTTCTCCGATGAGGAGTTAGGGAACTAGAGGGATGGTCTTCAATGGGGAGTTAGGGGACTAGAGGGATGGTCTCTGATGAGGGAGTGAGGGGTTAGAGGGATTGTCTTCGATGGGAGAGTGCGGGGACTAGAGGGATGGTCTCTGATGGGGGAGTGAGGGGTTTAGAGGGATGGTCTTCGATGGGAGAGTGAGGGGGCTAGAGGGATGGTCTCTGATGGGGGAGTGAGGGGTTTAGAGGGATGGTCTTCGATGGGAGAGTGAGGGGGCTAGAGGGATGGTCTCTGATGGGGGGTTAGGGGATTAGTGGGATGGTCTTCGATGGGGGAGTTAGGGCATTAGAGGGATGGTCTTCGATGGGTGAGTGAGGGGATGAGAAGAATGGGCGTTGATGGGAAATTGAGCCACATGTGCTTCTCTGATTATTGAATTTTCTCCTATTTTTATGAAATGCAGACGGTACAGCAGAGTCTGTTCTTCCCAGGAGTTTTTTGATTCTGGTTTCAAAAACAGAGCTTGAGACTCGCCTTCAAGCTAACTTCCTCCAAATAATCCTCACTCACTCGAGGAAACCTTTAGATAATCATGTTGTCTCTCTCTCTCTCTCTCTGTCTGCTAACTGCACAGCTCATTAAACCCTATCCAGCAGCTACTGAGACACTGACAGCCAATCATCTTTGTTAGTCCCAGAGCAGCGAGATAGACTCCAAATCTTCAAATTGGACGCTATGCTCCGGCCTTCCAAGCCCAAAGCAGCCAAGTCCTGATTGTCAGGCTGACATATCCCGTGACAGGAGATCGAGCAGGGCTGGATCAGGACACAAAGTGGGGTTGGGATAAGAGCCTCCATACTTGTAGTTGCAAGTGAAGATTCCAGAAGGGAGTTGGGAAGTCTGGGTGGGTTTTCTTTACATCCAAGGGTGGGGTGGGTGTAGGAAACTAAATTTGTGGAACGAACTCTGACCTCTTGAGCATACCCCACCCCCGATCATGGCGGCCATGCCTTCAGCTGCCTAGGGGGGCCCTAAGCTCTGGGATTCCCTCCCTAAACCTCTCCGCCTCTCTCTCGCTCCTCCTTTAAGACACCCCTTAAAAACCAATCTCTTCAACCAAGCTCTGGCCCACACACGTTAATACCTCCTTGGAATATGGCTGGATGTCCAATTTTGTTTTAAGTGCCTTGGGCCATTTTAACTATGCTAAGGGTGCTATATAAATGCAAATTGTTGTTAATGCTGTTGCTGTAATAGGACACAGATAAACAGCCTCGGTGAGGTCAAGAGAGACAGATCGCTGCGTGTTTGGAGAGGGATGTTCTAAGAACAGCGGGATTTAGCATCCCAGAGTATCTGCTGAGGGACCAGGCTACATTTTTCCCGTGGTTCCTCATTCAGGAATTATTTGGGGTCCCTGCCGCTCCTGAGTTTGGGTCAAGGTTACCTGAGCCAACTCGTCAAACTGCCCACCGTTAACCAGATCAGGTCCAATTTGAGGCCCATTATTAAAACAGAAAGCGTTGGATAAACTCAGCAGGTCTGGCAGCATCTGTGGACATGGATGTGGTTCTGTTTCCCGTACACATCACTAAAGGAGAAATGACGCAATGTGGTTCAGACTGAGGCCCAGTTTGTACTGAGGAAGCTCCCGACTCAGACATCTGTACAAGCTCTCCAACTGTGTAACACTGCTACCAACTCCGCAAATCCTCACTAAGTGAACCTATGTATTTTTGTGGTAACCAATCCCATGTGCGTGGTTGGCGCCTGTATGTTTATTGACTAGGTAAGCACAAGGTCAAGATAAACACAACAGTTAGGATGCCTTATTGATGTGTCAGGTAAAAGCCCTCACAGCAGAGGGTAAGAGAAAGCGCTCCTGACTACATAGAAAGAGAAATCCCCCAAGAGATTGGAAGAGGACACAACAATGGATGCAGACTTCTGCAAAGATGCTCATTCTTGGATCTGAATTTGACAAGGAAGGACCTTCAATTCAATTAACCAATCCGAGCGCCTTGTCCATCGACCATTTCCTGTCAATTGCCACTGAGAATGTAAGCGAGAGTGGCGATCATCCTGTGTGAACCTGTGCAGCTCTGTACCTGTCCTGGGAGTGTTTGATGGGGACAGTGTAGAGGGAGCTTTACTCTGTATCTAACCCTGTGCTGTACCTGTCCTGGGAGTGTTTGATGGGGCCAGTGTAGAGGGAGATTTACTCTGTATCTAACCCCGTGCTGTACCTGTCCTGGGTGTGTTTGATGGGCACAGTGGAGCGGGATCTTTATTCTGTATCTAACCCCAGTCAAAGACCATCCCTCTAATCCCCTCACTCTCCCATGGAAGACTATCCCTCTAATCCCTTAACATTTCCATCATAGACCATCCCTCTAATCCTCTCACTCTCCCATCGAAGACCATCCCTCTAATCCTCTCACTCTCCCATCGAAGACCATCCCTCTAATCCCCTATCTCCCCCACTGAAGACCATCCCTCTAATCCCCTAACTCCCCCATCGAAGACCATCCCTCTAATCCCCTAACTCCCCCATCGAAGACCATCCTTCTAATCCCCTAACTCCCCTATCGAAGACCATCCCTCTAATCCCCTAACTCCCCCATCGAAGACCATCCCTTTAATCCCCTAACTCCCCTATCGAAGATCATCCCTCTAATCCCCTAACTCCCCTATTGAAGACCATCCCTCTAATCCCCTAACTCCCCATTGAAGACCATCCCTCTGATCCCCTATCTCCCCTGTCGAAGATCACCGCTCTATTAGATCATCACAATGTTTGAGTGGAGAGATTGCTGTGAGCTGTCTTTGTGCTCATTCTAACCCCACTGGGATCGCCCTGTGCCTTCACTGGGAGAGGGCAGGAGCTCTGGCTTCATTCAACATTTTTCTCTCCTGGTTTCAGGGGGAATGTCATGTTTCCTTAGGAACCACCTTACTAATGATCTGAGAGACTGGTTCACCAGGGGCATGGGGGAGTGTGTAGGATACCAGGGCACAATGGGTGGGGCTGAAGTACACCCAACGTTGGGGTTCAGGCTTCATTTGCACAAGTTGGTTGTTTTTTTTATTCATTCACGGATGTGGGCATCGCTGGCCGGCCCAGCATTTATTGCCCATCCCTAGTTGCCCCTTGAGAAGGTGGTGGTGAGCTGCCTTCTTGAGCCGCTGCAGTCCCTGTGGTGTAGGTACACCCACAGTGCTGTTAGGGAGGTAGTTCCAGCATTTTGACCCAGCGACAGTGAAGGAACGGCCGATGTATTTCCAAGTCAGGATGGTGTGTGACTTGGAGGGGAACTTGCAGGTGGTGGTGTTCCCCATGTGTCTGCTGCCCTTGTCCTTCTAGATGGTAGAGGTCGTGGGTTTGGAAGGTGCTGTCGAAGGAGCCTTGGTGAATTCCTGCAGTGCATCTTGTAGATGGTATACACACTGCTGCTACTGTGCGTCGGTGGTGGAGGGAGTGAATGTTTGTGGATGTGGTGTTGATCAAGCGGGGCTGCTTTGTCCTGGATGGTGTCGAGCTTCTTGAGTGTTGTGGGAGCTGCACTCATCCAGGCAAGTGGGGAGTATTCCATCACACTCCTGACTTGTGCCTTGTAGATGGTGGACAGGCTTCGGGGAGTCAGGAGGTGAGTTACTCATCGCAGGATTCCCAGCCTCTGACCTGTTCTTGTAGCCACAGTGTTTATATGGCCAGTCCACTTCAGTCTCTGGTCAGTGGTAACCCCCAGGATGTTGATAGTGGGGGATTCAGTGATGGTAATGCCATTGAATATGAAGGGGCAATGGTTAGATTCTCTCTTGTTGGAGATGGTCATTGCCTGACACTTGTGTGGTGTGAATGTTACTTGCCACTTGTCAGCCCAAGCCTGGATATTGTCCAGGTCTTGCTGCATTTGGACATGGACTGCTTCAGTATCTGAGGAGTCGCGAATGGTGCTGAACATTGTGCAATCATCAGCGAACATCCCCACTTCTGACCTTGTGATGGAAGGAAGGTCATTGATGAAGCAGCTGAAGATGGTTGGGCCGAGGACACTACCCTGAGGAACTCCTGCAGTGATGTCCTGGAGCTGAGATAACTGACCTCCAACAACCACAACCATCTTCCTTTGTGCTAGGTATGACCCAAACCAGCGGAGTCTTTTCCCCTGATTCCCATTGACTCCAGTTTTGCTCGAGCTCCTTGATGCCACACTCAGTCAAATGCTGCCTTGATGTGAAGGGCAGTCACTCTCACCTCACCTCAGGAGTTCAGCTCTTTTGTCCATGTTTGAACCAAGGCTGTAATGAGGTCAGGAGCTGAGTGGCCCTGGCGGAACCCAAACTGGGCTTCAGTGAGCAGGTTATTGCTAAGTAAGTGCCGCTTGATAGCACTGTTGATGACCCCTTCCATTACTTTACTGATGATGGAGGGTAGACTGATGGGACAGTAATTGGCTGGGTTGGATTTGTCCTGCTTTTTGTGTACAGGACATACCTGGGCAATTTTCCACATAGCCGGGTAGATGCCAGTGTTGTAGCTGTACTGGAACAGCTTGGCTAGGGGCACAGCAAGCTCTGGAGCACAAGTCTTCAGCACTATTGCCAGAATATTGTCAGGGCCCACAGCCTTTGCATTATCCAATACGTTCAGCCATTTCTTGATATCATGTGGAGTGAATTGAATTGGCTGAATACTGGCATCTGTGATGCTGGGGACCTCCAGAGGATGCAGAAATGGATCATCCACTCGGCACTTCTGGCTGAAGATTGTAGCAAATGTTTCAGCCTTATCTTTTACACTGATGTGCTGGGCTCCTCCATCATTGAGGATGGGGATATTTGTGGAGCCTCCTCCTCCAGTGAGTTGTTTAATCATCCACCACCATTCACAACTGGATGTGGCAGGACTGCAGAGCTTAGATCTGATCCATTGGCTGTGGGATCACTCAGCTCGGTCTATTACTTGTTGCTTATGCTGTTTGGCACCTCATTTTTAGGTATGCCTGGTGCTGCTCCTGGTATGCCCTCCTGTACTCTTCACTGAACCAGGGTTGATCCCCGGGCTTAATGGTAATGGTAGAGTGGGGGATATGCTGGGCCATGAGGTTACAGATTGTGGTTAAGTACAATTCTGCTGCTGCTGATGGCCCACAGCACCTCATGGATGCCCAGTCTTGAGTGGTTAAATATGTTTGAAATCTATCCCATGTAGCACGGTGGTAGCGCCACACAACACGATGGAGGGTATCCTCAATGTGAAGACAGAACTTTGTCTCCACAATGACTGTGCGGTGGTCACTCCTACCGATACTGTCATGGACAGATGCATCTGCGGCAGGCAGGTTGGTGAGGATGAGGTATCATTACTGTGTGACTCCTTCTTTCCCATCAGTGTCCACCTCTTCAATATCATTGGAGCATATTTTGTTAACTGACTTTATTTGAAAGCGGGTTGCAGTGGTCCCTTTAAGGAGACACCAGTTAGACTACACGTAGGCCACATCCGTCTGAACACACAAGGCCAATCACCAACAGTGAGGCCCCTTACCTGCATATGCCAAGGAGGCCGAAAGCCTGCTCCAGACACGGCAAACCCTGAAGGGAAAAAAAACAGTAAAAACTGGGAAATAGGAACACTGGCCCGAACAGTTTTGCCCCTCTGGGAAAGCCGCCTACTTTTCTGCCCTCACCAATATGGCCGCCTCCTGGCCCCTTGAACGAGCGTGCCCTCCCCGCCCGCCATTTTGGATGCTCAAACGCCCACTTGGCTGAGAAGGGATTTGGCGCCTTCAAGGTTTCTTAGCAACTGCGCCTTCGTTGCCACGGGCGACTCGGTGGGGGGTGGGGGGGCGCGGGGGGGCGGGGTTGGTGGGGGATGGTGTGGTTGGGGGAGCACAAGGGGGTGGAAAGAAGTGAGTTAAGCCTGGGAGGAGGTCGCTGGGCCTGTGGCGGGGGAGGAGTGGGGGGGGGGGGGGGGTTTGCGGGCGGTGGGGGGGGCGGGGGGGCGGGTTTAGGGGGCAAACTCATTCGCCAGCCCAAACATCAGGTTTAGCACGTCTTAAGCCGCAAGCTTGGCTGAACTGCCACCTCTGACCCCGGAAATGGGGGCAAGAGCGGCCCAGAGCTCTTGCTGAAGAAGGGCAGGCCAGGGTACCTTGGTGAGTGGACAAGAGGGGTTCGAAGTTTGTGCGTGAGAGTCACCCCAGCCCAGAATGGCCCCCAGGACAAAAGGGGTTTTGATGTCAAGGACTTTTACTCCCTCGAACGTAGAAGATGAAGGGGCGACCTAATCGAGGTGCTTAAGATGGTTAAAAGATTCGATTGGGTTGGATAGAGAGAAACTATTTCCTCAGGTTGGGGCCTGGGTGGGTTGGCGTGGGGTGGTGGGGAGGGGAGAGTCCAGAATAAAGGGGAAGAACCTTAAAATGGGACCAAGGCCATTCAGGGGGCGATGTCAGGAAGCACTTACTGACACAGAGGGGGTCGGGGAATCTGGGAACCCTCTTCCCCAGCCTCCCCAAAAAGGTCTGGAGATCGGGGTAGGGGGTCAGTTGGAACTTTCAGGGCTGAGGTGGGCGAATTTTTTACGGGTAAAGGGGGTTAAAAGAGGCTGTTGGGCAAAGGTGGGGGACCTGGAGTTTATGGACCATCCTGGGCCTGACTGATCCAGATTGAGCAGGCCCAGGGACTCCTTACCCCGGGAGAGAGGGGAAGGCCGAGGTGTGGGGGAGGTGGGGGGGTGCCGGGGTTGGTGGTCGCATTTAAAGTGGGGGGAGGGGGCTGGATAAACACGCGGGGGGGGTGGTGGAGAGAGGAGTGGGAGGATGGGGTGACGGGGTGGGATGGAGAGGGGGGTCGGGGGTGGGGGGGGAGGGGGGCGGGGTGGTGGGGAGTGGAAAGGAGGTTTGTGTGGGGGCCGAGACGCTGGAGTGGATTCGCTGGGTGGACGGCCTATTCCTGAGCTGCACGCTCGCCTCTTGGGGGCGACGTTGTGGGAGGCGGAGGGTGGGGGGGGGGGGTGGTGAGGGGTGGGGGGGTTGTTGGTGGAGGTGCCCCTTCAGTTCCTGGACACGTCTATAAAAGTCTGTGACAGCTACGCGCCGCTGAGGGATGTACAGAACAGCGGAGCAACAACACGGGGAGGTCAGTCAAACTCCTCATCGGGGTTTCACCAGGCTCCGACCAGGGGCTGAGTGAAGCTTTGTGGGCTGCGGTTTCCAATCTCCTTTACCTCACTCGAGGGTCACGATGGGGCCCTCGGTTCAATCTGCCTCCTGCGGGAGAAACAGAAATGAAACCTGCTCCCCTACACCACCACCCCCACCCCCCACCGCCCCCTTGGTGAGGCTGTTCTCCGGCCTTAATGAAGCCGACAGGCACTAATCGACAGCCCTGCCTCTTTGGAGGGCCTGCTCGGGTGGCAGGTTGGCCTATTCTTTGTGCCCAGGAGGCCTGGGCCTCTGCGCATTGACGGCAAGGCCTGTGTGTGTCTCCCGAGGCCACCTCGCAGAATCTCACAGTGCAGAAGAGGCCCTTCGGCCCATCGAATCTGCACCGACACGTGAGAAACACCTGACCTGCCTACCTAATCCCATTTACCAGCACTTGGCCCACAGCCTTGAATGTTATGATGTGCCAAGTGCTCATCCAGGTACTTTTTAAAGGATGTGAGGCAACCAACCTCCACCACCCTCCCAGGCAGTGCATTCTAGACCCTCACCACCCTCTGGGTAAGAAGGTTTTTCCTCACATCCCCCCTAAACCTCCTGCCCCTCACCTTGAACTTATGCCCCCTCATGATTGACCCTTCAACTAAGGGGAACAGCTGCTCCCTATCCACCCTGTCCATGCCCCTCATAATCTTGTACACCTCGATCAGGTCGCCCCTCAGTCTTCTCTGCTCCAATGAAAACAACCCAAGTCTATCCAACCTCTCTTCATAACTTAAATATTTCATCCAGGCAACATCGTGGTGAATCTCCTCTGCACCCCCTCCAGTGCGATCACATCCTTCCTATAATGTGGCGACCAGAACTGCACACAGTACTCCAGCTTCATGCGGCCAGTGAAGAATCAGCTATGCCGGCCGGGGGCTGGAGGAAGAGGGCAGAAGTATTCTACACCAGGAGCCGTTTTGGGGACCAGTCGGCTTTTTAGTGACAGTCCGACACCTTCGTGGTCACTTCTACCGAGGGGCAGCTCTCCATTCCTGGATTCCTACAGCCGAATTCAAATTCTCCCATTTCCAGCTCATTAATCCTTTAGATTAATATATCTGGGTTTGTGTTACAAGGAGCAGAGCCACTCCAATGTAGTTAATCGGTTCTAATTATAAATTTAGTCGTTTGTCAGCACGGAACTGGAGTATTGCTGATGAGAAGGGACATGCTGTCAAAGCTTTTCATCTTGCACTCATCAGGACAGATTCGCCAATAGTACGGCGAGCAACAATTTATACCGCAAGAGAAGAGAGCACTGGTCGGTTGGCAAGAGGGTTGGTGGGAGGTGTTTCCCATGGAGGACGCAGCAGAGGACTATCTTCGATAGAGAGAAACTATTTCCTCTGGTGGGGGGTGGGGGGAGGAGTCCAGAACAAGGGGACAGAACCTTAAAATGAGAGCCAGGCCGTTCAGGGTCGATGTCAGGATGCGCATCTTCACACAGAGGGGAGTGAGAATCTGGAACTCTCTCCGGTTTGGATGCTGGGGATCCATTAGAAATTTCAAAATTGAGATGGTTAGGTTTTTGTTGGGTAAGGGGATTAAAGGTTATGGAACCAAGGCCTACTGATGGAGATCAGCCATGAGCTAATTGAATTTTGGAACAGGTTCGAGGGGCTGAACGGCCTCCTGTTCCTGTGTAACAGGCTCGAGGGGCTGAATGGCCTCTTCCTGTTCCTGTTTAACAGGCTCAAGGGGCTGAATGGCCTCCTCCTGTTCCTGTGTGAAAGGCTCGAGGGGATGAATGGCCTCCTCCTGCTCCTGTGTAACAGGCTCGAGGGGCCGAATGGCCTCTTCCTGTTCCTGTGTGACAGGCTCGAGGGGCCGAATGGCCTCTTCCTGTTCCTGTGTGACAGGCTCAAGGGGCCGAATGGCCTCTTCCTGTTCCTGTGTGACAGGCTGGAGGGGCTGAATGGCCTCTTCCTGTTCCTGTGTGACAGGCTGGAGGGGCTGAACGGCCTCCTCCTGTTCCTGTGTGCTCCACTTGCGGGGGTTTTAATCTGTGGCCGAGGGGGAGACACAATTTCAGGCTCCACTGGGACTTGTGTTAAACGCCGGGAGAGGTCCTGGTTGCCTGAGCCTCCTGGAAAGGGGTTTCAGACAGTGTAGGCCCAACACGACTGGCACTGTGGCTGGTTGCCTAGTGATGAAAGCTCGGCCTACAAGAGGCCTGTCATGATGTTCTATTCACTGCGTGACTCCTGGAGCCTCCTTTTGTCAGCAGCCTTGACCTGTTCAATCTCATTTCAATTATCACTGGGGCCAGAGCGTCAGAGTGACGAGAGATTCAGTCACAACGTGTAATTACTGCAATTACTAAAAGTCAGGAGCTCTGTGAGTGAGCGTGTGTGTCTGGATGTTGATGTGCATGTGCGGGTCACGTTTCTGACTGCGTATCAGTTATTCAATACACAAAGCAATGTAAAAACCACCCAAACCCCTCGATTAGATTCCAGTCTGTAGCTCACTCCCGGGTATCTGTTATTCTATATATAAACCACCCAAACCCCTCGATTAGATTCCAGTCTGTAGCTCACTCCCGGGTATCTGTTATTCTATATATAAACCACCCAAACCGCTCAATTAGATTCCAGTCTGTAACTCACTCCCGGGTATCTGTTATTCTATATATAAACCACCCAAACCGCTCGATTAGATTCCAGTCTGTAACTCACTCCCGGGTATCTGTTATTCTATATATAAACCACCCAAACCCCTTGATTAGATTCCAGTCTGTAACTCACTCCCGGATATCTGTTATTCTATATATAAACCACCCAAACCCCTTGATTAGATTCCAGTCTGTAACTCACTCCCGGGTATCTGTTATTCCTATATATAAACCACCCAAACCCCTTGATTAGATTCCAGTCTGTAACTCACTCCCGGGTATCTGTTATTCTATATATAAACCACCCAAACCCCTTGATTAGATTCCAGTCTGTAACTCACTCCCGGGTATCTGTTATTCTATATATAAACCACCCAAACCCCTTGATTAGATTCCAGTCTGTAACTCACTCCCGGGTATCTGTTATTCTATATATAAACCACCCAAACCCCTCGATTAGATTCCAGTCTGTAACTCACTCCCGGGTATCTGTTATTCTATATATAAACCACCCAAACCCCTTGATTAGATTCCAGTCTGTAACTCACTCCCGGGTATCTGTTATTCTATATATAAACCACCCAAACCCCTTGATTAGATTCCAGTATGTAACTCACTCCCGGGTATCTGTTATTCTATATATGATCCATCCAAACCCCTCGATTAGATTCCAGTCTGTAACTCACTCCCGGGTATCTGTTATTCTATATATAAACCACCCGAGCACCTCGTTAGATTCCAGTCTGTAACTCACTCCCGGGTATCTGTTATTCTATACATAAACCACCCAAACCCCTTGATTAGATTCCAGTCTGTAACTCACTCCCGGGTATCTGTTATTCTATATATAAACCACCCAAACCCCTTGATTAGATTCCAGTCTGTAACTCACTCCCGGGTATCTGTTATTCTATATATAAACCACCCAAACCCCTTGATTAGATTCCAGTCTGTAACTCACTCCCGGGTATCTGTTATTCTATATATAAACCACCCAAACCCCTTGATTAGATTCCAGTCTGTAACTCACTCCCGGGTATCTGTTATTCTATATATAAACCACCCAAACCCCTCGATTAGATTCCAGTCTGTAACTCACTCCAGGGTATCTGTTATTCTATATATAAACCACCCAAACCCCTCGATTAGATTCCAGTCTGTAACTCACTCCCGGGTATCTGTTATTCTTTCTATAAACCACCCGAGCACCTCGTCAGATTCCAGTCTGTAACTCACTCCCAGGTATCTGTTATTCTATATATAAACCACCCGATCCCCTTGATTAGATTCCAGTCTGTAACTCACTCCCGGGTATCTGTTATTCTATATATAAACCACCCGAACACCTCGATTAGATTCCAGTCTGTAACTCACTCCCGGGTATCTGTTACTCTATATATAATCCACCCAAACCCCTCGATTAGATTCCAGTCTGTAACTCACTCCCAGGTATCTGTTATTCTATATATAAACCACCCGAGCACCTCGTTAGATTCCAGTCTGTAACTCACTCCCGGGTATCTGTTATTCTATATATAAACCACCCAAACACCTCGATTAGATTCCAGTCTGTAACTCACTCCCAGGTATCTGTTATTCTATATATAAACCACCCAAACCCCTTGATTAGATTCCAGTCTGTAACTCACTCCCGGGTATCTGTTACTCTATGTATAATCCACCCAAACCCCTCGATTAGATTCCAGTCTGTAACTCACTCCCGGGTATCTGTTATTCTATATATAAACCACCCAAACACCTCGATTAGATTCCAGTCTGTAACTCACTCCCGGGTATCTGTTATTCTATATATAAACCACCCCTAACCCCTCGATTAGTTTCCAGTCTGTAACTCACTCCCGGGTATCTGTTACTCTATATATAAACCCCTTGAAACCCTTGATAAGATTCCAGTCTGTAACTCACTCCCGGGTATCTGTTATTCTATTATAAACCACCCGAACGCCTTGATTAGATTCCAGTCTGTAACTCACTCCTGGGTATCTGTTATTCTATTATAAACCACCCGAGCCCCTCGATTAGATTCCAGTCTGTAACTCACTCCCGGGTATCTGTTATTCTATATATAAACCACCCCGAACCCCTCGATTAGATTCCAGCCTGTAACTCACTCCCTGGTTTTCAATCCTGGAGCATAATGAAAAATTTTGCCCATGAGAAATGTGGTCCACCTCTGCCATCTGGTGGTTATCAGAGGAAACATGAATGCAAAGATCAGTTCAGTTCTTTGGACGCTGCTGGTGAGCTACCCTGGCAACTATCATTAGCAACTGGATCAAGGCAGGAACCTGAGCGATTATTGAGGGAAGAGGCGCTGCACCTTCTCTCCCTTGGTCTGTGTATCGACTTGTCTTCCACTTTCACTGTTTAGAGCCTCACAGCATCGAAGGAGGCCCTTCAGCCCACTGTGGTTGTGTTGGCTCTTTGAAGGGGCTGCTCATCTAGCCCCACTGCCCTCACATTACTTCTATTATTCCAGTGAATCCTCTATGTCTTCTCCATGGTGTCAACAGACTTTTAATATTCAGTTTCCCAAACCCACTTACAGTCAGGCACCTAGTTTTAATTCATTCACAGGATATGGGTTTCGCTGGCTGGGCCCAGCATTTATTGCCCATCCCTAATTGCCCCTTGAGAAGGTGGTGGTGAGCTGCCTGCTTGAGCCGCTGCAGTCCCTGTGGTGTAGGTACACCCACAGTGCTGTAGGGAGGGAGTTCCAGGATTTTGACCCAGCGACAGTGAAGGAACGGCCGATATATTTCCAAGTCAGGATGGTGAGTGGCTTGGAGGGGAACTTGCAGGTGGTGGTGTTCCCCATGTGTCTGCTGCCCTTGTCCTTCTAGATGGTAGAGGTCGTGGGTTTGGAAGGTGCTGTCGAAGGAGCCTTGGTGAGTTGCTGCAGTGCATCTTGTACATGCTACACATGCTGCTACTGTGTGTCGGTGGTGGAGGGAGTGAATGTTTGTGGATGTGGTGCCAATCAAATGGGGCTGCTTTGTCCTGGATGGTGTCAAGCTTCTTGAATGTTGTGGGAGCTGCACTCATCCAGGCAAGTGGGGAGTATTCCACCATACTCCTGATTTGTGCCTTGTAGATGGTGGACAGGCTTTGGGGAGTCAGGAGGTGAGTTACTCTCCGCAGGATTCCCAGCCTCTGACCTGCTCTTGTAGCCACTGTATTTATATGGCTGGTCCAGTTCAGTTTCTGATCAATGGTAACCCCCAGGATGTTGATAGTGGGGGATTCAGTGATGGTAATGCCATTGAACATCAAGGGGTGATTGTTAGATTCTCTCTTGTTGGCTATGGTCATTGCCTGACACTTGTGTGACACGAATGTTACTTGCTACTTGTCAGCCCAAGCCTGGATTTTGTCCAGGTCTTGCTTCATTTGGACATGGACTGCTTCAGTATCTGAGGAGTGGGCAACACCTCAGTCTTGAATATCGCTGGAAAGAGAGGCATGTTGCTGAAGCTTTTCGCCTCACACTCATCGGGACAAACACAAGAATGCCAAATTTCAAACAACCACAACAATTTATATCACAGAAGGAAGGTTTGCTGATTGGTTAACAATTCAGCTCTGATTGGCCAAGACATTGCCAAGGGGGAATTATAGGCACCCCAAGCTAACCACTAATAGGATGCTGCCATCAGTCCAAAAAGACATCCTGCCTACCACACAATTGAGCAACATTATGCATGAGTTTCAGTGCTGGTGGAATGCTGGGTATGGAGGCCGTACATCCCAGTGATTGGTTGATCGAATCAAGCATTCTTCACCCGGTTATAAAAGGCAGAGTACAGAACATACTCAACCTGCCCGCACCTGTAAAACCCAAAACGAAACAGCTACTGTTAGATGTGATTCTGCGATTGAGGAGCACTTGCTGAACAATCCTGATTGCGCTAATAGCTATACTAACAACCAATTTAAGATAATCAGTCCAGCTCGTAACCCTGCTCATTTATGCTTGCTAGAAGCATTGTACATTCATGCACAGGGACCTGCCCTCTGCAAACAAAAGGAAAATGTTCAAGCCTTGCTTGCTTGAATTACCTGAAACTTGGGGAGCCTATTGTTCCCCATTGCTTCCTCCACGGCAACACCTCAGCCAATCAGAGCTAACTTGCCAATCAATCAACACCCTTTTCTCCTGTAGCCTAAATTGTTCTGCTTGTTTGAAATTTGGCATTCTTGCTTTTGTCCTGGTGAGTGCAAGACGAAAAACTTTAGCAACATGTCTGTCTTTCCAGTAATATTCAAGTTCTGTGAAGAAACAAATGCAGAAGTAAAGATATACACTAGTGAGAAAGAATGTTATTATTGTAATATTTTGGGAATATGGTGGTATCCTATAAAGAAGGTTGTTTGTGTGTGTGTGTGTGTGTGTATGCATGTGTATGTGTGTGTATATGTATGTGTATGTGTGTGTATATGTATGTGTATGTGTGTGTGTGTGTGTATGCATGTGTGTGTGTGTGTGTGTGTGCGTGTGTATGTGTGTGTGTGTATGCATGTGTGTGTGTGTGCGTGTGTATGTGTGTGTGTATGCATGTGTACGTGTGTGTGTGTATGCATGTGTGTGTGTATGTGCATGTGTGTGTGTGTGTGCATGTGTGTGTGTGTGTGTATGCATATGTGTGTGTGTGTGCATGTCATGAAGATATTAATTTATTTCATGTTATTGGAAATTATTTTAAATTGGACTTGTAGTAGAATCTGTGTTTGGGGTGTGAGTGTATGTGTCTTAACTGGATTAAAGCCAGTTAGTGTGGGTGCTTTGCTGTATATAGTTTTGAGATGTAAACAGTAACGTAAAGGATACATTCGTAACGTAAAGGAAATAACCATTCAAAGACTGGGGGTGAAATCTTGCACCTAGCTAGGAGATACCAAACAATGTTTATTATTACTGATAAAATTGGTACTGTGAAAGGGGCTTTATTGTTAGAAGAGGTGGAGTTCAAAGGGCCTGGTGGTACAAAGAGAATTTGCATTCAAAGGGAAGGCTGGATATACACAGAAGGGTTTTGTGTGTGGAAGTCAGAGGCATAGAAGATCTAAGCCTGTCAGCCTACAACTGTCTGTAAAGGAAACAAACTGCGAGGGACCTCATTTTTAATTTGTCAGATAAAATGTGCTTTGCCTGGTGTTTGCTTAAATCTATGGGTTATTGTTGCCTTGGTGAAGGTTTACCTGGGAGTGATTCATTTGGGAATTTGTTTAAACGTTATTATGGTAGTAATTTGTAGACATGTGTATGTGTTAAATTCCTTGTGAATTAATAAATGTTTAATTTAATTTATATAAAAAACCTCTGGAGGCTTGGTGGTTTTTATTTCCTGAATTCAGAGCTGCATCTCAAACATACCAGTTGAAAATATAGGTGATGACAGTTGTTTAAAGTTTCCCTCTGGGATTTTAAATAACTCAGCCTTTGCAACTGCTGTGTCATATCAGTGTGTGTGTGTGTGTGTGTGTGTGTGTGTGTGGGTGGGTGTGTCCATGGGTAATTAAACTGGGGGAAAGTTCATAGAGACAGCTTCTTTATGGGAACTGGGAGGTGAAAGGTAAATGAGCTAGATGCATGCATTTGTAATGAGAGGCTATGGTGAAGTTGGAATTACAATTAAATAAGTTGCATTTGCATAGGTACGAACTTGGATTTCCAGCTGCTAAATTTCAAAGGGAATTGGAAACAAGGGAAGGTTATTGTTATAGACTTGATTTCCCAGACAGGTTTCTCATTAGAAACATCGAACTTTATTTACAGGCTGCAGCAGCAGTTACAGGCTTCCATCAAGCTCCACAACTAGAAGAACTCCCAGTCTAATGTTCCCCGCACTTAGAGCTGATTCGTACACATGGTCATGTGATGCTATACAACACAATAAATCTTAAAGTTACAGTCATTACACTCCTTAAAGCTACAATTCCTCCAGCTATTAAACTCTATTTGACCTGCAAGTAGAGGCACTAGGAAGACATGAAAGATTATTATATTTTTGAAAAGTTGAGCTCAAAGAGGTGCTTAGGGCAATGGGGTCTAGGATGAAAGGGGAAAATAGATATTTAAGGGAGATGTTTGGTGGAGTTGAGGTGGCTGTGTGCGGCAATGTCCTGAGATCAGCTCTGGGCCAAGAGAAGTTGTGACTTTGAAGCAACCATCCAGGTTCATGCCAGGAAAGTCTTTGCTTTCAGAAAGCAGTCTGTTTCTGAACTTCCTTCAGATTTCCATAGCAGAGTGGAAGAGCGTGAGAAGCCGTGTGGTATACTATTTTAAAGTAGCAGCAATTTTTGCTTTGGGTAATATTACTGGATTTTTATGGTTAAATGTTCAAGAGGGAGCTGTTGCCAAGCAGTTTACTTGTGTGTTCTGACTAAGGGGTTTTTAGGGGGGGAAAGTTTTGCAAGACTGTTTCAATTGTGTAATTTTATTTTTGCGAATTTAAGCTTTTTTTCCTCCTTGTTAATAAATCTTTCCATTTTCAAATCCTAAAAGTGTTACTGGGATTCTATGCTTCTGGGGTCACTAGGTTTCCCCTCATGAGGATATAAGAAATAGGAGCAGGAGTTGGCCATTCAGCCCCTCAAGTCTGTCCCACCATTCATTAAGATCATGGCTGATCTGCCCCAGGCCTCAACTCCTCTTTTGTGCCGGGTCCTCATAGCCCTCAACTCCCCGATATTTCAAAAATCTGTCTACCTCCTCTTTAATTACTTTCAGTAATTTAAGCCTCCACAAATCTCTGGTGTAGAGAATTCCAGACATTCACTACCCTCTGGGAGAAGAGATTCCTTCACATCTCAGTTTTAAATGAGTGTCCCCTTATTCTGTAACCATGTTCCCTAGTTCAAGATTCTCCCACTAGTGGAAACATCTTCTCAACATCTAACCTGTCAAGCCCCCTCAGAATCTTGTACGTTTCAATAAGATCACCCCTCATTCTTCTAAACACTAATGAATAAAGGCCTAACCTGTTTAGCTGTTCTTGATAAGTCAACCCCTTCACCCCAGGAATCAGCCTAGTGAATCTCTTTTGAGCTGCCTCCAATGACAGTGTATCCTTTCTTAAATATGGGGACCAAAACTGTCCACAGTACTGCAGGTGCGGCCTCACCAACACCCTGTACAGTTGTAACAAGACTTCCCTATTTTTAAACTCCAACCCCCGAGCAATACAGGCCAAAATCCCATTTGCCTTCTTAATTACTTGCCGTACCTGCATGCTACCTTTTTGTGTTTCATGCACAAGAACACCCAGATCCCTCTGTGCAGCACTTTTTTGGAGTCTTTCTCCAATTAAATAATAGTCCGCCTTTTGATTTTTCCTACTAAAGTGCATGAACTCACACTTTCCTACATTAAACTCCATCTGCCAAATTTTTGCCCACTCACTCAACCTATCTATATCTCTTTGCAGATTCCTTATGCACTCATCACAACATGACCTCCCACCTATTTTTGTATCGTCAGCAAATTTGGATACATTACACTCTGCCCCCTCCTCCAAGTCATTAATATAGATAGTAAATAATTGAGGTCCTAGGACTGATCCTTATGGCAATCCGCTAGTTACATCTTTCCAACCTGAAAAAGACCCATTAATCCTGACTCTCTGTCTTCTGTGTCTTAACCAAACCTCAATCCATGCAAATACATTACCCCCAATACCGTGAGCTCTTATCTTGTGCAATAACCTTTTATGTGGCACCTTATTGAATGCTTTCTGGAAATCCAAATACACCACATCTACCAGTTTCCCTTTATCAACTCTGCTTGCTATATCCTCAAAGAACTCTAGAAAACTTGTCAAACATGATTTCCCTTTCACAAACCCATGTTGACTCTGTTTGATTGTGTTAATCTTTTCTAAATGTCCTAGTGTTTCTTCCTTAATAATGGACTCTAGCATTTTCCCAACCACAGATTTTAGGCTAGCTGGCCTATAGTTTCCTGCTTTTTGTCTCCCTCCCTTCTTGAACAGGGGCATCACATTAGCAGTTTTCCAATCCGCTGGGATCTTCCAGGAATCCAGTGAGTTCTGGGATATTTTGACCCATGCCCCCACTATCTCTGCAGCCACTTCCTTTAAAACCCTTGGATGCAGGCCATCAGCCCCTGCTAACTTGTCTGCCTTTAGTCCCATTGGTTTCTCAAATACTTTGTCCCTCATGATAGAGACAATTACAAGATCTTTCTTCCCATTAGCTCTTTGTTTATCTGATATCTTTGGAATGTTTAAAGTGTCCTCCACCGTGAAGACTGATGCAAAATATTGATTTAAATTATCTGCCATTTCCCTGCTCCCCAATATCAATTCTCCAGTCGCATCCTCCAAGAGTTCCACGCTCACTTTAGCTGCTCTCTTTTTATATACCCGTGGAAGCTCTTGCTGTTTGTTCTTATATTTCTTGCCAATTTCATAATCAATTTCCTTCCTGTTTATTAGCTTTTTAGTCATCCGCTGCTGGCTCCTAAAAAAATTCCCAATCCTCTGGCTGACTATTAGTTTTCACTGCTTTGTACGCCTTAGTTTTTGATTGGATACTCTCCTCGAACGCCTTTGTTAACCATGAGTGTTTCATCCTTCTCACTGAGTCCTTCTTTTTGACTGGGATAAATTTTTTCTGAGCGTTATGAAATATCTGCTTAAATGTCTGCCACTACTCATCCACTGACCTTCCCCTTAGTCTCTTTTCCCAGCCCAATTTAGACAACTCTTCCTTCATACCCCTGGAATTGCCCTTATTTAAGTTGAGGGCACTGGTTTGAGACCCGAGTTGCTCGCCCTCAAACTGAATTTGAAATTCTACCATGTTGTGGTCTACCTCCTAGAGGATCCTTA
Organism: Carcharodon carcharias; assembly: GCF_017639515.1. Classification (NCBI taxonomy): domain Eukaryota; kingdom Metazoa; phylum Chordata; class Chondrichthyes; order Lamniformes; family Lamnidae; genus Carcharodon; species Carcharodon carcharias. Next base: position 2,607,763 of record NW_024470758.1, read on the forward strand.
ACTACAAGATCTCTTATTAATCCTACCTCATTAAACATTACTAGATCTAAAATAGCCTGTTCCTGGGTAGGTTCTGCAACGTATTGCTCTCAGAAACAATCCTTGATGCACTCTACAAATTCCATGTTACCCTTGCCAACCTGATTTGTTCTGTCAATATGCAGATTAAAATCACCCACGACAATTGTAGAGCTGTTCTTACACACTTCCATTACTTCCTGATTTATACTTTGTCCAACAGTGAGGCAATTCTTCAGGGGAGATGACTCCCACCCATGACTTCTTTCTCTGGCTATTCCTAATTTCCACCAAACTGATTCCACATCACAATCTATTGCACCTATATCACTCCTCACAACTGCTCTGATACCTTTCTTTATTAGCAAAGCTACCCCACCTCCTTTTCCTTTTTGCCTATTTTTCCGGAACATGGAATACCCTTGAATATTGAGTTCTCCATCTTGGTCACCTTGCAACCACGTCTCTGTAATAGCTATCAAGTCATATCCATTTATTTCTATTTGTGCTGTCAACTCATCTATCTGATTACAAATGCTGTGTGCATTCAGATAAAGAAACTTAAGCTTTGACTTTTTACCATTATTGCTCATTCTGGTTCTAATTCCTACTGCAATCTTCTGCTTATATTTTCTGCCCCTTCCTGTCACACTTTGATTATCGTTCACCCCTTCACTACCCTGTGCCTCTGCTCTCTCATTTCTTCTTGATTTTTTAAACTTCCCTTCAACTGAACCCTCGCACCCGCACCCCCCAACTAATTAGTTTCAAGTCCTATTTACAACCCTAGTCAAACAATTCGCCAGGACACTGGTCCCAGCATGGTTTAAATGAAGTCTGTCCCAGTGGAATAGCACTCTCCATCCCCAGTACTGGTGCCAGTGCCCCATGAAACAGATTTCTCCCACACGAACCTTTGAGCCACGCATTTACCCCTCTAACCTTATTTACCCTGCGCCAATTTGCACTTAGCTCAGGTAGTAATCAGGAGATTATCACCTTTGTGGTTCTGCTTTTTAATTTAGCCCCGAGCTGCTCGTAGTCCCTCAGCAGAACCTCTTTCTTAATCCTACCATATTGTTGGTACCTACGTGGACCACAACAACTGGACCCTTCTCCTCCCACTCCAAGTTCCCCTCCAGCCCAGAAGAGACGTCCATAACCTTGGCACCAGGTAGGCAACACAGCCTTTGGGATTCCCTGTCCTTGCTGCAGAGAACAGTATCTATTCCCCGAACTATCCTATCCCCTATCACTACCACATTCCTCTTTTCTCCCCCAACTTGAATGGCGCTCTGTATCATGGTGCTGTGGTCAATTCCTTCACCCTCCCTGCAGCCTGTGCCCTCGTCCACACCGGGAACAAGAGGCTCCTCCAAAGCTAAACTCTGGATCCCCATACCTGCCTCACTCGCAGTCACACCCTCCAGTCCCTGACCACGGATCAAATTTGACGCAATTAATCTAAGGGGTGTGACTGTCCCCGAAACACAGTGTCCAGGTAACCCTCCCCCTCCCTGATGCGTCACAGAGTCCGCAGCTCAGACCCCAGCTCATCGACTCTGAGCCGAAGTTCGTCGAGCAGCCAAGACTCGCTGCAGATGGTGGTCACCGTGGATCGCACTGCTGCCCACTATCGCCCACATACTACAGCTGCAACACATCACCTGCCCAGCCATCTCTATTCGATTTGATTCATTAATCTGGATATTCAAAATTTTAAAAGAGAATTTCTTAACTGCACTCTTCAGCTGTAGTAACGTCTCCTGGTTCAAACAGGCTCCATACTCACAGACACGCAACAACAAGGACTATTGGCACTTATACCGTGTCTTTCACAGAGTAAAACACAACCAAACCCTTTACAGGACCATCATCAAGCATCGGTTTTAAGGAGCGTCTCAAAGGAGGAGAGAGAGAGGCGGAGAGGTTTAGGGAGGGAATTACAGAACTTAGGGACCCCCCTACCCCCCACCCCGAGGCAGCTGAAGGCATGGCCACCCAATGGTGGAGCGTTTAAAATCAGGGGGATGCGCAAGAGGCTGGAATTAGAGGAACGCATGTTACTATACACAGTGACTGACACCCAGGCAACAATATACTCTCACACATTCACACACACTCATACACTGAAACACACACACACACACACACATACACACACAAACACACACACATGTTGGGGTAGACAGTCAGCTTGCGTGACAGTGGATTGAGTGTGAGTGTGAGTCGACAAACTGTTTCACTCTCCTGCCTCACTTTAAATGCTGTCTCCCTCCTTTGCAAGGCTGACAGGACCCGCGCTCTGTCAGCACCAGGGGGCAGCAGAGACAAGGCAACTCACAAGCAGCCTCACAACCCGACTCCCACTCGAGTGAAACCCCTTATCACGGAGAGGGGGGGAGAGAGGAAGAGGGCGGAAGGGAGAGAGTTAGAGGGATAGTGAGAGAGAGAGAGACAGTCAGAGAGCCAGACAGACACAGAGAGATGGAGAGTAAGAGGGAGGCAGAGAGACAGAGAGGAAGAGAGAAACAAAGAGACGCAGAGAGAGAAAAAAAAGGCAGGCTTTGAAGGGTCAGTACTGAGGGAGTGCTGCACTGTCAGAGGGTCAGTACTGAGGGAGTGCTGCACTGTCAGAGGGTCAGTACTGAGGGAGAGCCGCACTGTCGGAGGGTCAGTACTGAGGGAGTGCTGCACTGTCGGAGGGTCAGTACTGAGGGAGTGCTGCACTGTCGGAGGGTCAGTACTGAGGTAATGCTGCACTGTCGCAGGGTCAGTACTGAGGTAATGCTGCACTGTCGCAGGGTCAGTACTGAGGGAGTGCTGCACTATAGGAGGGTCAGTACTGAGGGAGCATTGCGCTGTCGCAGGGTCAGTACTGAGGGAGTGCTGCACTGTCAGACGGGTTGTTTTTCAGCTGAGACGTTAAGCCGAGGCCCTGTCTGCTCTCTCATGTGGGCTTTTAAGGTTACATGACCACTAACGGAAGGAGATCAGGGAGAGCTCGGCCCACTAGTTATCCCTCAACAAAAGCAGATTATCTTATCTGTGGTACGTTGCTGTTTCTGGAATCTTGCTGTGTTGATATTGGCTGCTGGATTTTTTACATTTACAAGGAGCCACCGCACATCAAGAAGTATTTTATTGGCTGTAAAGTGCTTATAGAATAGAATCATAAAATGGATACAACACAGAAGGAGGCCATTTGGCCCATCCTATCTGTGCTGGACCCTTGCCAGAGCAACTCCACCTGTCCCTCTCCAGTACCTTTTTCCCATAGCTGTTCAAACATTTTCTCTCCAAGTAGTGATTCAAAAATCTTTTGAAAGCCACCATTCAATGCACCTGGACAGTGCTGAATGTTCTCCTCTTTGAAGATGCTGCTGATCGTTCCATAACCATATACCGTGACAACCCACCATTCCACTTTAGCTGGGCAAGGTCCATTATCAACCTCCTGATATTTGTCTCGAAAGTTTAATAATTCTCATAATGTCGTTGTGATTTATTGTAAAAGTAGCTTAATAGTGGAGTTTGCATAGTTTCTGTGTGTGTGTTTGAGTGTGTGTGTGTGTGTGTGTGTGTGAGTGCGTGTGTGAGTTCATGTGTGTGAGTGTGTGAGTGTGTGAGTGTGTGTGTAAGTGTGTGTGTGTATGAGTGCATATGTGAGTGTGTGTGTGTGAGTGTGTGTGTATGTGTGTGTGTGCATATGTGTGTGTGAGTGTGTGTTTGTGTGTAGTTGTATGTGTGTGTGTGTATGTATGTGTGTGTGTGTGTGTGTGTGTATGTGTGTGTGTGTGTGTGTGTGCGAGAGTGTGTGTATAGGTGTGTGTATGTGTGTGCGCGTGTGTGTGTGGTTGTGTGTGAGTGTGTGTGTGTGTATGTGTGTGAGTGTGTGTGTGTGTATGTGTGTGGTTGTGTGTATGTGTGAGTGTGTGTGTGTATGTGTGTGTGTGAGTGTGTGATTGTGTGTGTGTACGTGTGAGTGTGTGTGTGTGTGAGAGTGTGTGTGTAGGTATGTGTACGTGTGTGTGCGTGTGTGTGTGTGTGTGTGAGTGTTTGTGTATGCGTGTGTGTGTGGGATTTAACTGAGTTGGAGCCAGCTGGTCCGGAGGCTTTGACTCATCAAAAGGAAGCTTTGTTTGAAATGCTGAATACATAAACATGGCTGAAATTCTGGAATGTGAGGTGAGGATAATTTGCATTTCTGGATTTGAATTTCAAAGAGATGGTACAACGTCACACCTAACCAGAGATGCTAGGCCAAGCAGTGTGCTTATTTTTCCCCAAAGGTTACTGATAATATTAGCACCATGGAAAGATTTATATTATGAGAAAGGTGAAGTTCCAAAGACATATGGGAACAATGGAAGTTACCTTAAAAGAGAGAAAAACCTGTATAAAGGAGGATGAGGCTGGGTGTTAGGGAAGGCATTGTGAGATCTGACACAAGTGTGAGAAACCCCCAGTATTGGTGCATTAAGGTGCTGTCTACAGAAACCGAAGCCGGTAAAGCCACTTTGAATTTTACTGTTCAGGGTATTGTGTTTGACATGCCTGGATCTGTTTAAAATCTATTTTATTTTTACTGTTGCCTAAATGGGGCTGTAACTGGAAGCCAGATTAACTAGGGGTTATTTGCAATTTGTAGACCTGTGCACGTGTTCGAAGTCTCTTCCTTTGTTAATAAAAGTTTAATTTAGAGTTTTAAAAGATCTCTGAAGTCTCGGTGGACTTATCATTTCTGAATTCAGGCCACGCATCTCGAAATAAATACAAATTGTAAACCCGTTGTGATAAGTCCGATCAAATTTCCCTCGTGGATTTGATCCACTTGGAACACATCATCTGGTGTGTCATAACAAATTGCTCCCTGACCTTTTCTACAGCCAATCCCAGCCTTACCACACAATGATCACTGCGACCCAAGTTTTCCCCTACTAATCCTGGCTCATTCCCAGTACCAGATCCAGCAATGCTTCCTTCCAGATTGGATTGAACGCTTACTTTTGGGATGTCCGGGGTCGCAGAAAGGAATTTAGAAATTTGTTCTTGTGCTGCATGCTTGTTCAGCAGGTCGAAGCTCTCTCTCAGCTGCTGCAACCCTCTAAAGGCTACAAGTGCTGTCTCCCTGCCAATCCCTCCGAGCGGCGCGACACAACCAGGAGGTGGTGCGTTATGCTCTTGATCTGTGCTCTGCTGACAATATGGAGACCACAAGGAAGGATTAGTGAGTTCGAGCTGGAGCGTTCAGCGGAGAATTAATGAGTATTTGTGGTGCACGGTCCCTTTAAGACATTGAAGCATCCTGTTTGCTCTTTCAATGCCTTCCTCACATTGTCTGGATATTGAGAAGGCTGTAAGTTATCAGCAGGAATTCCTTCCAAACTCCCCCTTCGATCCTGATGCTCAAATTCCTGCTCTGGTTCTATTCAAGATTGTGATAATTCCCTTTAGTCAGGAGACAAAATTCATTGAGAAGTCTCGTTGGTTCACTCGCCATTCTTACACCATAGCCCCATACTCCCAATTCTTACCCAGTAACCCCATACACCCCAATCTTACCCAGTAACCCCATACGCACCATTCTTACCCAGTAACCCCATACTCCCCATTCTTACCCAGTAATCCCATTCTCCCCATTCTTACCCAGTAACCTCATACTCCCCATTCTTACCCAGTAACCATATACTCCCCATTCTTACCCAGTAACCCCATACTCCCCATTCTTACCCAGTAACCCCATACTCCCCATTCTTACCCAGTAACCCCAAACTCCCCATTCTTACCCATTAACCCCATAATCCCCATTTTTACCCAGTAACACCATACTCCCCATTCTAACCCAGTAACCACATTCTCCCAAATCTAACCCAATAACCCCATACTCCCCATTCTTACACAATAACCCCATTATCACCATTCTTACCCAGTAACCCAATTCTCCCCATTCTTACCCAGTAACCCCATAGTCCCCATTCTTACCCAGTAACCCCATACTCCCCGATCATAACCAGAAACACAATACTCCCCATTCTTATCCAGTAACCCAATACACCCCATGCTTACCCAGTAACTCCATTCTCCGCAATCTTACACAGTAACCCGATCGTCCCCATTCTTACCCAGTAACCCCATTCTTCCCATACTTACCCAATAAGCACAAACTCCTCATTCTTACCCAGTAACTCTATTCTCCCCATTCTTACCCAGTAACCCCATACTCCCCATTCTTACCCAATAACCCCATACTCCCCATTCTTACCCAGTAACCCCAAACACCCCATTCTTACCCAGTAACCTCATTCTCCCCGTTCTTAATCAGAAACACCATACTCCCCATTCTTACCAAGTAACCCCATAATCTCCATTCTTATCCAGTAACCAAATACACCCCATGCTTACCCAGTAACTCCATTCTCCCCATTCTTACAAAGTAACCCCGAACTCCCCATTCTTACCAAGTAACCCCGCACTCCCCATTCTTACCCAGTAACCCCATACTCCCCATTCTTACCCAGTAACCCTATACTCCCCATTCTTGCCCAGTAACCCCTTACTCCCCATTGTTACCCAGATACCCCATTCTCCCCATATTTACCCAGTAAGCACATGCTCCTCATTCTTACCCAGTAAACCCATTCCCCCATTCTTACCCAGTAACCCCATAATCCCCATTCTTACCCAGTAACCCCATAGTCCACATTCTTACCCAGTAACCCCATACTCCCCATTCTTACCCAGTAACCCTATACTCCCCATTCTTACCCAGTAACCCCTTACTCCATATTCTTACCCAGTAACCCCATTCTCCCCATATTTACCCAGGAAGCACATACTCCTCATTCTTACCCAGTAACCCCTTACTCCCCATTCTTACCCAATAAACCCATTCTCCCCATATTTACCCAGTAACCCCATCTGCCCATTCTTACCCAGTAACCCCATAGTCCGCATTCTTACCAGAAACCCCCATTCTCCTCATTCTTACCCAGTAACTCCATACTCCCCATTCTTACCCAGTAATCCCATTCTCCCCATTCTTACCCAATAACCCCATTCTGCCCATTCTTACCCAGTAACCCCATGCTCCCCATTCTTACCCAGTAAACCCATTCACCCCATTCTGAGCCACTTAGCGCGTACAACGCATTCTTACCAGTAAACCCCATTCTCCTCATTCTTACCCAGTAACTCCATACTCCCCATTCTTACCCAGTAATCCCATACTCCACATTCTTACCCAGTAACCCCATACTCCCCATTCTTACCCACTAACCCCATACTCCCCATTCTTTCCCAGTAACCCCATACTCCCCATTCTTACCCAGTAACCCCTTACTCCCCATTCTTACCCAATAAACCCATTCTCCCCATATTTACCCAGTAACCCCATACTCCCCAATCTTACCCAGTAACCCTATACTCCCCATTCTTACCCAGTAACCCCTTACTCCCCATTCTTATCCATTAATCCCATACTCCCCATTCTAACCAAGTAACACCATTCTCTCCATTCATACCCAGTAACCCAATTCTCCCCATTCTTACCCAGTAACCCCATATTCCCCATTCTTACACAGTGACACCATTGTACCCATTCATACCCAGTAACACATAATCCCAATTCTTACCGAGTAACCACATACTCCCCATTCTTATGCAGTAATCACATACTCCCGATTCTCACCCAGTAACCCCATACTCCCCATTCTTACCCATTAACACCATTCTCCCCATTCTTACCAAGTAACCCCATACTCACCATTCTTACCCAGTAACCCCATTCTCTCCATTCTTACCCAGTAACCCCATACTCACCATTCTTACCCAGCAACCCCATTCTCTCCATTCTTACCCAGTAACCCCATACTGCCCATTCTGACCCAGTAACCCCATAGTCCGCATTCTTACCCAGTAACCCCATTCTCCCCATTCTTACCCACATAGCGCATACTCCGCATTTTTACAAGTAACCCCCATTCTCCTCATTCTAACCCAGTAACTCCATACTCCCCATACTTACCCAGTAATCCCATACTCCACATTCTTACCCAGTAACCCCATACTCCCCATTCTTACCCAATGACCACATACTCCCCATTCTTTCCCAGTAACCCGATACTCCCCATTCTTACCGAGTAACGCCATACTCCCCATTCTTAACCAGTGACCACATAGTCCCCATTCTTACCCAGTAACCCCATAATCCGTATTCTTACCCAGTAACCCCATTCTCCCCATTCTTACCCAGTAACCCCATACTCCCCATTCTTACCCAGTAAACCCATAGTCCCCATTCTTACCTAGTAACCCCATTCTCTCCATTCTTACCCAGTAACCCCACACTCCCCAATCTTACCCAGTAACCCCATTCTCCCCATTCCTGCCCAGTAACCCCATTCTCCCCAATCTTACCCAGTAACCCCATACTCCCCATTCGTACCCAGTAAACCCATAGTCCCCATTCTTACCCAGTAATCCCATACTCCACATTCTTACCCAGTAACCCCATACTCCCCATTCTTACCCAATGACCACATACTCCCCATTCTTTCCCAGTAACCCGATACTCCCCATTCTTACCGAGTAACGCCATACTCCCCATTCTTAACCAGTGACCACATAGTCCCCATTCTTACCCAGTAACCCCATAATCCGTATTCTTACCCAGTAACACCATTCTCCCCATTCTTACCCAGTAACCCCATACTCCCCATTCTTACCCAGTAAACCCATAGTCCCCATTCTTACCTAGTAACCCCATTCTCTCCATTCTTACCCAGTAACCCCATACTCCCCAATCTTACCCAGTAACCCCATTCTCCCCATTCCTGCCCAGTAACCCATTCTCCCCAATCTTACCCAGTAACCCCATACTCCCCATTCGTACCCAGTAAACCCATAGTCCCCATTCGTACCCAGTAAGCCTATTCTCTCCATTCTTACCCAGTAACCCCATACTCCCCAATCTTACCCTGTAAACCCATTGTCCCCATTCTTACCCAGTAACCTCATACTCCCCATTCTTCACCAGTTTCCCCATTCTCCCCATTCTTACCCAGTAACCCCATACTCCCCATTCTTGCCCAGTAACCAGATACTCCCCATTTTTACCCAGTAAACCCATACTCCCCATTCTTGCCCATCAACCCAATACTCCCCATTCTTACCCAGTAACCCCATACTCGCCATTCTTCCCCTCTGACCACATACACCCCATTCTTACCCAGTAACCCCATACTCCCCATTCTTACCCAGTAACCCCATACTCCCCATTCTTGCCCAGTAACCCCATACACCCCATTCTTACACAGTAACCCCATACTCCACATTCTTACCCAGTAACCCCATACTCCACATTCTTAACCAGTAACCCCATACTCCCCATTCTTACCCAGCAACCCCATGCTCCCCATTCTTACCCAGTAACCCCATACTCCCCATTCTTACTCAGTAACCCAATACTCCCCATTCTTACCCAGTAACCCCATACTCCCCATTCTTAACCAGTAACCCCATAGTCCACATTCCTACACAGTAACCCCATTCTCCGCATTCTTACCACGTAACCCCATACCCCGCATTCATACCCAGTGACACCTTGGTCCCGATTCTCACCCAGTAAACCCATACTGCCCATTCTTAACCATTAACACCATTCTCCCCATTCTTACCCAGTAACCCCATACTCCCCATTCTTACCCAGTAACCCCATTCTCTCCATTCTTACCCAGTAACCCCATTCTGCCCATTCTTACCCAGTAACCCCATAGTCCGCATTATTACCCAGTAACCCCATTCTCCCCTTTCTAACCCAATAACCCCATTCTTACACAGTAAACCCACACTCCCCATTCTTACCCAGTAACACAATAGTCCCCATTCAAACCCAGTAACCCCATACTCCCATTCTTACCAAGTAACCCCATACTCCCGATTCTTACCCAGTAACCCGAGACAACCCATTCTTAACCAGTAACCCCATTCTCCTCATTCTTACCCCATAACCCCATAATCCCTATTCATGCCAAGTGACCCCTTGGTCCCCATTCTCACCCATTAAACCCATACTCCACATTCTTACCCATTAACCCCATTCTCCCCATGCTTAGCCAGTACCCCAAACTCCACATTCTTACCCAGTGACTCCATTCTCCCCATTCTTACCCAGTAACCCCATTCTCCCCATTCTTACCCAATAACCCCATTCTGCCCATTCTTACCCAGTAACCCCATGCTCCCCATTCTTACCCAGTAAACCCATTCACCCCATTCTGAGCCACTTAGCGCGTACTCCGCATTCTTACCAGTAACCCCCATTCTCCTCATTCTTACCCAGTAACTCCATACTCCCCATTCTTCCCAGTAATCCCATACTCCACATTCTTACCCAGTAACTCCATACTCCCCATTCTTACCCAGTAACCCCATACTCCCCATACTTACCGCGTAACCCCATACTCCCCATTCTTACCCAGTAACACTATTCTCCCCATTCTTACCCAGTAACCCCATACTCCCCATTCTTACCCAGTAACCCCATAATCCCCATTCTTACGCAGTAATGCCATATTCCACATTCGTACACAGTAACCCCATACACCCCATTCTTACGCAGTAACCCAATACTCCCCATTCTTACCCCGTAACCTCATCCTCCCCATTCTTACCCAGTAATCAAAAACTCCACATTCTTACCCACTAACCCCATACTCCCCATTCTTACAAAGTAACCCCGAACTCCCCATTCTTACCAAGTAACCCCGCACTCCCCATTCTTACCCAGTAACCCCATACTCCGTATTCTTACCCAGTAAACCCATAGTCCACATTCTTACCCAGTAAACCCATACTCCCCATTCTTACCCAGTAACCCCTTACTCCTCATTCTTACCCAGTAACTTCATTATCCCCATTCTTACCCAGTAACACCATACTCCCCATTCCTACCCAGTAATCCCATACTCCCCATTCTAATTCAGTAACCCCATACTCCCCATTCATATCCAGTAACTCCATTCTCCCCATTCTTACCCAGTAACTCCATATTCCCCATTCTTACGCAGTGACCCCATTGTACCCATTCTTACCCAGTAACACATACTCCCAATTCTTACCCAGTAACCCCATACTCCACATTCTTAACCAGTAACCCCATACTCCCCATTCTTACCCAGTAACCCCATTCGCCCCATTCTTAACCAGTAACCCCATGCTCCCCATTCTTATGCAGTAATCACATACTCCCCATTCTTACCCAGTAACCCCGTACACCCCATTCTTACCCAGTAACCCCATCCTCCCCATTCTTACCCAGTAACTCAATACTCCCCATTCAAACCCACTAACCCCATACTCCCCATTCTTACCAAGTAACCCCATACTCCACATTCTTACCCAGTAACCCGAGACACCCCATTCTTAACCAGTAACCCCATTGTCCACATTCTTACCCAGTAACCCCATTCTCCTCATTCTTACCCCGTAACCCCATACTCCCCATTCATACCAAGTGACACCTTGGTCCACATTCTCACCCATTAACCCCATACTCCCCATGCTTACCCATTAACCCCAATCTCCCCATTCTTACCCAGTAACCCCAATCTCCCCATTCTTACCCAGTAACTCCATTCTCCCCATTCTTACCCAGTAACCCCATTCTCTCCATTCTTACCCAATAACCCCATTCTGCCCATTCTTACCCAGTAACCCGATGCTCCCCATTCTTACAAAGTAAACCCATTCACCCCATTCTTACCAACTTAGCGCGTACTCCGCATTCTTACCCAGGAACCCCAATTCTCTCAATTCTTACCCACAATCCGCATACTCCCCATTCTTACGCAGTAACGCCATATTCCCCAATCTTACCCAGTAACCCCATTCTCCCCATTCTTACCCAGTAACCCCATACTCCCCATTCTTACCCAGTAACCCCATGCTCCACATTCTTACCCAATAACCCCATGCTCCCCGTACTTAACCAGAAACACCATACTCCCCATTCTTACCAAGTAACCCCATACTCGCAATTCTTATCCAGTAACCCAATACACCCCATTCTTACACAGTAACTCCATTCTCCCCATTCTTACCCAGTAACCCGATAGTCCCCATTCTTACCCACTAACCCCATACTCCCCATTCTTACAAAGTAACCCCGAACTCCCCATTCTTACCAAGCAACCCCGCACTCCCCATTCTTACCCAGTAACCCCATAGTCCACATTCTTACCCAGTAACCCCATACTCCCCATTCTTACCCAGTAACCCTATACTCCCCATTCTTACCCAGTAACCCCTTACTCCATATTCTTACCCAGTAACCCCATTCTCCCCATATTTACCCAGGAAGCACATACTCCTCATTCTTACCCAGTAACTCCTTACTCCCCATTCTTACCCAATAAACCCATTCTCCCCATATTTACCCAGTAACCCCATACTGCCCATTCTTACCCAGTAACCCCATAGTCCGCATTCTTACCAGAAACCCCATAATCCCCTTTCTAACCCAATAACCCCATTCTTACACAGTAAACCCACACTCCCCATTCTTACCCAGTAACTACAATAGTCCCCATTCAAACCCAGTAACCCCATACTCCCCATTCTTACCAAGTAACCCCATACTCCCGATTCTTACCCAGTAACCCGAGACAACCCATTCTTAACCAGTAACCCCATTCTTCTCATTCTTACCCCATAACCCCATAATCCCTATTCATGCCAAGTGACCCCTTGGTCCACATTCTCACCCATTAAACCCATACTCCACATTCTTACCCATTAACCCCATTCTCCCCATGCTTAGCCAGTAACCCCAAACTCCACATTCTTACCCAGTGACTCCATTCTCCCCATTCTTACCCAGTAACCCCATTCTCCCCATTCTTACCCAATAACCCCATTCTGCCCATTCTACCCAGTAACCCCATGCTCCCCATTCTTACCCAGTAAACCCATTCACCCCATTCTGAGCCACTTAGCGCGTACTCCGCATTCTTACCAGTAACCCCCAATCTCCTCATTCTTACCCAGTAACTCCATACTCCCATTCTTCCCAGTAATCCCATACTCCACATTCTTACCCAGGTAACTTCCATACTCCCCATTCTTACCCAGTAACCCCATACTCCCATACTTACCGCGTAACCCCATACTCCCATTCTTACCCAGTAACACTATTCTCCCCATTCTTACCCAGTAACCCCATACTCCCCATTCTTACCCAGTAACCCCATAATCCCATTCTTACGCAGTAATGCCATATTCCACATTCGTACACAGTAACCCCATACACCCCATCTTACGCAGTAACCAATACTCCCCATTCTTACCAGTAACCTCATCCTCCCATTCTTACCCAGTACTCAAAAACTCCACATTCTTACCACTAACCCCATACTCCCCATTCTTACAAAGTAACCCCGAACTCCCCATTCTTACCAGTAACCCCGCACTCCCCATTCTTACCCAGTAACCCCATACTCCGTATTCTTACCCAGTAAACCCATAGTCCACATTCTTACCCAGTAACCCCATACTCCCATTCTTACCCAGTAACCCCTTACTCCTCATTCTTACCCAGTAACTTCATTATCCCCATTCTTACCCAGTAACACCATACTCCCCATTCCTACCCAGTAATCCCATACTCCCCATTCTAATTCAGTAACCCCATACTCCCCATTCATACCCAGTAACTCCATTCTCCCCATTCTTACCCAGTAACTCCATATTCCCCATTCTTACGCAGTGACCCCATTGTACCCATTCTTACCCAGTAACACATACTCCCAATTCTTACCCAGTAACCCCATACTCCACATTCTTAACCAGTAACCCATACTCCCCATTCTTACCCAGTAACCCCATTCGCCCCATTCTTAACCAGTAACCCCATGCTCCCCATTCTTATGCAGTAATCACATACTCCCCATTCTTACCCAGTAACCCCGTACACCCCATTCTTACCCAGTAACCCCATCCTCCCCATTCTTAGCCCAGTAATCCCCATACTCCCCATTCTTACCCAGTAACCCCATACTCCCCATTCTTTCCCAGTAACCCCATACTCCCCATTCTTTCCCAGTAACCCATACTCCCCATTCTTACCCAGTAACCCCTTACTCCCCATTCTTACCAATAAACCCATTCTCCCCATATTTACCCAGTAACCCCATACTCCCCAATCTTACCCAGTAACCCTATACTCCCCATTCTTACCCAGTAACCCCTTACTCCCCATTCTTATCCATTAATCCCATACTCCCCATTCTAACCAAGTAACACCATTCTCTCCATTCATACCCAGTAACCCAATTCTCCCCATTCTTACCCAGTAACCCCATATTCCCCATTCTTACACAGTGGACACCATTGTACCCATTCATACCCAGTAACACATAATCCCAATCTTACCGAGTAACCACATACTCCCCATTCTTATGCAGTAATCACATACTCCCGATTCTCACCCAGTAACCCCATACTCCCCATTCTTACCCATTAACACCATTTTCCCCATTCTTACCAAGTAACCCCATACTCACCATTCTTACCCAGTAACCCAATTCTCTCCATGCTTACCCAGTAACCCCATACTGCCCATTCTTACCCAGTAACCCCATAGTCCGCATTCTTACCCAGTAACCCCATTCTCCCCATTCTTTCCCACATAGCGCATACTCCGCATTTTTTACAAGTAACCCCCATTCTCCTCATTCTAACCCAGTAACTCCATACTCCCCATTCTTACCCAGTAATCCCATACTCCACATTCTTACCCAGTAACCCCATACTCCCCATTCTTACCCACTAACCCCATACTCCCCATTCTTTCCCAGTAACCCCATACTCCCCATTCTTACCCAGTAACCCCTTACTCCCCATTCTTACCCAATAAACCCATTCTCCCCATATTTACCCAGTAACCCCATACTCCCCAATCTTACCCAGTAACCCTATACTCCCCATTCTTACCCAGTAACCCCTTACTCCCCATTCTTATCCATTAATCCCATACTCCCCATTCTAACCAAGTAACACCATTCTCTCCATTCATACCCAGTAACCCAATTCTCCCCATTCTTACCCAGTAACCCCATATTCCCCATTCTTACACAGTGACACCATTGTACCCATTCTTACCCAGTAACACATAATCCAATTCTTACCGAGTAACCACATACTCCCCATTCTTATGCAGTAATCACATACTCACGATTCTCACCCAGTAACCCCATTCTCCCCATTCCTGCCCAGTAACCCCCATTCTCCCCAATCTTACCCAGTAACCCCATACTCCCCATTCGTACCCAGTAAACTCATAGTCCCCATTCTTACCCAATAACCCCATACTCCCCATTCTTGCCCAGTAACCCCATACACCCCATTCTTACCCAGTAACCCCATACTCCCCATTCTTACAAAATAACCCTATTCTCCCCATTCTTACCCAATAACACCATTCTTACACAGTAACCCCATACTCCACATTCTTACCCAGTAATCCCATACTCCACATTCTTACCAGTAACCCCATACTCCCAATCTTACCCCAATGACCACATACTCCCCATTCTTTCCCAGTAACCCGATACTCCCCATTCTTACCGAGTAACGCCATACTCCCCATTCTTAACCAGTGACCACATAGTCCCCATTCTTACCCAGTAACCCCATAATCCGTGTTCTCTTACCCAGTAACCCCATTCTCCCCCATTCTTACCCAGTAACCCCATACTCCCCATTCTTACCCCGTAAACCAATAGTCCCCATTCTGACCTAGTAACCCCATTCTCTCCATTCTTACCCAGTAACCCCATACTCCGCATTCTACCCAGTAACCCCCATACTCCCCAATTCTTGCCCAGTAACCCCATACACCCCATTCTTACCCAGTAAGCCCATACCCCATTCTTACAAAATAACCCTATTCTCCAATTCTTACCCAATAACACCATTTCTTACACAGTAACCCCATACTCCACATTCTTACCCAGTAACCCCATACTCCACATTCTTAACCAGTAACCCCATACTCCCCATTCTTACCCAGCAACCCCATGCTCCCCATTCTTACCCAGTAACCCCATACTCCCCATTATTACCCAGTAACCCAATACTCCCCATTCTTACCCAGTAACCCCATACTCCCCATTCTTAACCAGTAACCCCATAGTCCACATTCCTACACAGTAACCCCATTCTCCGCATTCTTACCACGTAACCCCATACCCCACATTCATACCCAGTGACACCTTGGTCCCGATTCTCACCCAGTAAACCCATACTCCCCATTCTTAACCATTAACACCATTCTCCCCATTCTTACCCAGTAACCCCATACTCCCCATTCTTACCCAGTAACCCCATAGTCCGCATTATTACCCAGTAACCCCATTCTCCCCTTTCTAACCCAATAACCCCATTCTTACACAGTAAACCCACACTCCCCTTTCTTACCCAGTAACGCAATAGTCCCCATTCAAACCCAGTAACCCCATACTCCCCATTCTTACCCATTAACCCCATTCTCCCCATTCTTAGCCAGTAACCCCAAACTCCCCATTCTTACCCAATGACTCCATTCTCCCCATTCTTACCCAGTAACCCCATACTCCCCATTCTTACCCAGTAACCCCTTACTCCCCATTCTTACCCAATAAACCCATTCTCCCCATATTTACCCAGTAACCCCATACTCCCCAATCTTACCCAGTAACACTATACTCCCCATTCTTACCCAGTAACCCCTTACTCCCCATTCTTATCCATTAATCCCATACTCCCCATTCTAACCAAGTAACACCATTCTCTCCATTCATACCCAGTAACCCAATTCTCCCCATTCTTACCCAGTCACCCCATATTCCCCATTCTTACACAGTGACACCATTGTACACATTCATACCCAGTAACACATAATCCCAATTCTTACCGAGTAACCACATACTCCCCATTCTTATGCAGTAATCACATACTCCCGATTCTCACCCACTAACCCCATACTCCCCATTCTTACCCATTAACACCATTTTCCACATTCTTACCAAGTAACCCCATACTCACCATTCTTACCCAGTAACCCAATTCTCTCCATTCTTACCCAGTAACCCCATACTGCCCATTCTTACCCAGTAACACCATAGTCCGCATTCTTACCCAGTAACCCCATTCTCCCCATTCTTACCCACATAGCGCATACTCCGCATTTTTACAACTAACCCCCATTCTCCTCATTCTAACCCAGTAACTCCATACTCCCCATTCTTACCCAGTAATCCCATACTCCACATTCTTACCCAGTAACCCCATACTCCCCATTCTTACCCAATGACCACATACTCCCCATTCTTTCCCAGTAACCCCATACTCCCCATTCTTACCCGAGTAACGCCCATACTCCCCACTCTTAACCAGTGACCACGTAGTCCCCATTTTACCCAGTAACCCCATAATCCGTATTCTTACCCAGTAACCCATTCTCCCCATTCTTACCCAGTGACCCCATACTCCCCATTCTTACCCAGTAAACCCATAGTCCCCATTCTTACCTAGTAACCCCATTCTCTCCATTCTTACCCAGTAACCCCATACTCCCCAATCTTACCCAGTAACCCATTCTCCCCATTCCTGCCCAGTAACCCCATTCTCCCCAATCTTACCCAGTAACCCCATACTCCCCATTCGTACCCAGTAAACCCATAGTCCCCATTCTTACCCAGTAAGCCTATTCTCTCCATTCTTACCCAGTAACCCCATACTCCCCAATCTTACCCTGTAACCCCAATGTCCCCATTCTTACCCAGTAACCTCATACTCCCCATTCTTCCCCAGTTTCCCCATTCTCCCCATTCTTACCCAGTAACCACATACTCCCTATTCTTACCCAATAACCGCATACTCTCCATTTTTACCCAGTAAACCCATACTCCCCATTCTTGCCCATCAACCCAATACTCCCCATTCTCCCCCTCTGACTACATGCACCCCATTCTTACCCAGTAACCCCATACTCCCCATTCTTACCCCGTAAACCCATAGTCCCCATTCTGACCTAGTAACCCCATTCTCTCCATTCTTACCCAGTAACCCCATACTCCTCATTCTTACCCAGTAACTCCATACTCCCCATTCTTGCCCAGTAACCCCATACACCCCATTCTTACCCAGTAAGCCCATACTCCCCATTCTTACAAAATAACCCTATTCTCCCCATTCTTACCCAATAACACCATTCTTACACAGTAACCCCATACTCCACATTCTTACCCAGTAACCCCATACTCCACATTCTTAACCAGTAACCCCATACTCCCCATTCTTACCCAGCAACCCCATGCTCCCCATTCTTACCCAGTAACCCCATACTCCCCATTATTACCCAGTAACCCAATACTCCCCATTCTTACCCAGTAACCCCATACTCCCCATTCTTAACCAGTAACCCCATAGTCCACATTCCTACACAGTAACCCCATTCTCCGCATTCTTACCACGTAACCCCATACCCCACATTCATACCCAGTGACACCTTGGTCCCGATTCTCACCCAGTAAACCCATACTCCCCATTCTTAACCATTAACACCATTCTCCCCATTCTTACCCAGTAACCCCATACTCCCCATTCTTACCCAGTAACCCCATTCTCTCCATTCTTACCCAGTAACCCCATTCTGCCCATTCTTACCCAGTAACCCCATAGTCCGCATTATTACCCAGTAACCCCATTCTCCCCTTTCTAACCCAATAACCCCATTCTTACACAGTAAACCCACACTCCCCATTCTTACCCAGTAACACAATAGTCCCCATTCAAACCCAGTAACCCCATACTCCCCATTCTTACCAAGTAACCCCATACTCCCGATTCTTACCCAGTAACCCTAGACAACCCATTCTTACCCAGTAACCCCATTCTCCTCATTCTTACCCCATAACCCCATAATCCCTATTCATGCCAAGTGACCCCTTGGTCCCCATTCTCACCCATTAAACCCATACTCCACATTCTTACCCATTAACCCCATTCTCCCCATTCTTAGCCAGTAACCCCAAACTCCCCATTCTTACCCAATGACTCCATTCTCCCCATTCTTACCCAGTAACCCCATACTCCCCATTCTTACCCAGTAACCCCTTACTCCCCATTCTTACCCAATAAACCCATTCTCCCCATATTTACCCAGTAACCCCATACTCCCCAATCTTACCCAGTAACCCTATACTCCCCATTCTTACCCAGTAACCCCTTACTCCCCATTCTTATCCATTAATCCCATACTCCCCATTCTAACCAAGTAACACCATTCTCTCCATTCATACCCAGTAACCCAATTCTCCCCATTCTTACCCAGTCACTCCATATTCCCCATTCTTACACAGTGACACCATTGTACACATTCATACCCAGTAACACATAATCCCAATTCTTACCGAGTAACCACATACTCCCCATTCTTATGCAGTAATCACATACTCCCGATTCTCACCCACTAACCCCATACTCCCCATTCTTACTCATTAACACCATTTTCCACATTCTTACCAAGTAACCCCATACTCACCATTCTTACCCAGTAACCCAATTCTCTCCATTCTTACCCAGTAACCCCATACTGCCCATTCTTACCCAGTAACACCATAGTCCGCATTCTTACCCAGTAACCCCATTCTCCCCATTCTTACCCACATAGCGCATACTCCGCATTTTTACAACTAACCCCCATTCTCCTCATTCTAACCCAGTAACTCCATACTCCCCATTCTTACCCAGTAATCCCATACTCCACATTCTTACCCAGTAACCCCATACTCCCCATTCTTACCCAATGACCACATACTCCCCATTCTTTCCCAGTAACCCGATACTCCCCATTCTTACCGAGTAACGCCATACTCCCCACTCTTAACCAGTGACCACGTAGTCCCCATTCTTACCCAGTAACCCCATAATCCGTATTCTTACCCAGTAACCCCATTCTCCCCATTCTTACCCAGTGACCCCATACTCCCCATTCTTACCCAGTAAACCCATAGTCCCCATTCTTACCTAGTAACCCCATTCTCTCCATTCTTACCCAGTAACCCCATACTCCCCAATCTTACCCAGTAACCCCATTCTCCCCATTCCTGCCCAGTAACCCCATTCTCCCCAATCTTACCCAGTAACCCCATACTCCCCATTCGTACCCAGTAAACCCATAGTCCCCATTCTTACCCAGTAAGCCTATTCTCTCCATTCTTACCCAGTAACCCCATACTCCCCAATCTTACCCTGTAACCCCAATGTCCCCATTCTTACCCAGTAACCTCATACTCCCCATTCTTCCCCAGTTTCCCCATTCTCCCCATTCTTACCCAGTAACCACATACTCCCTATTCTTACCCAGTAACCGCATACTCTCCATTTTTACCCAGTAAACCCATACTCCCCATTCTTGCCCATCAACCCAATACTCCCCATTCTCCCCCTCTGACTACATGCACCCCATTCTTACCCAGTAACCCCATACTCCCCATTCTTACCCCGTAAACCCATAGTCCCCATTCTGACCTAGTAACCCCATTCTCTCCATTCTTACCCAGTAACCCCATACTCCTCATTCTTACCCAGTAACTCCATACTCCCCATTCTTGCCCAGTAACCCCATACACCCCATTCTTACCCAGTAAGCCCATACTCCCCATTCTTACAAAATAACCCTATTCTCCCTATTCTTACCCAATAACACCATTCTTACACAGTAACCCCATACTCCACATTCTTACCCAGTAACCCCATACTCCACATTCTTAACCAGTAACCCCATACTCCCCATTCTTACCCAGCAACCCCATGCTCCCCATTCTTACCCAGTAACCCCATACTCCCCATTATTACCCAGTAACCCAATACTCCCCATTCTTACCCAGTAACCCCATACTCCCCATTCTTAACCAGTAACCCCATAGTCCACATTCCTACACAGTAACCCCATTCTCCGCATTCTTACCACGTAACCCCATACCCCACATTCATACCCAGTGACACCTTGGTCCCGATTCTCACCCAGTAAACCCATACTCCCCATTCTTAACCATTAACACCATTCTCCCCATTCTTACCCAGTAACCCCATACTCCCCATTCTTACCCAGTAACCCCATTCTCTCCATTCTTACCCAGTAACCCCATTCTGCCCATTCTTACCCAGTAACCCCATAGTCCGCATTATTACCCAGTAACCCCATTCTCCCCTTTCTAACCCAATAACCCCATTCTTACACAGTAAACCCACACTCCCCATTCTTACCCAGTAACACAATAGTCCCCATTCAAACCCAGTAACCCCATACTCCCCATTCTTACCAAGTAACCCCATACTCCCGATTCTTACCCAGTAACCCGAGACAACCCATTCTTACCCAGTAACCCCATTCTCCTCATTCATACCCCATAACCCCATAATCCCTATTCATGCCAAGTGACCCCTTGGTCCCCATTCTCACCCATTAAACCCATACTCCACATTCTTACCCATTAACCCCATTCTCCCCATTCTTAGCCAGTAACCCCAAACTCCCCATTCTTACCCAATGACTCCATTCTCCCCATTCTTACCCAGTAACCCCATACTCCCCATTCTTACCCAGTAACCCCTTACTCCCCATTCTTACCCAATAAACCCATTCTCCCCATATTTACCCAGTAACCCCATACTCCCCAATCTTACCCAGTAACCCTATACTCCCCATTCTTACCCAGTAACCCCTTACTCCCCATTCTTATCCATTAATCCCATACTCCCCATTCTAACCAAGTAACACCATTCTCTCCATTCATACCCAGTAACCCAATTCTCCCCATTCTTACCCAGTAACCCCATATTCCCCATTCTTACACAGTGACACCATTGTACCCATTCATACCCAGTAACACATAATCCCAATTCTTACCGAGTAACCACATACTCCCCATTCTTATGCAGTAATCACATACTCCCGATTCTCACCCACTAACCCCATACTCCCCATTCTTACCCATTAACACCATTTTCCCATTCTTACCAAGTAACCCCATACTCACCATTCTTACCCAGTAACCCAATTCTCTCCATTCTTACCCAGTAACCCCATACTGCCCATTCTTACCCAGTAACCCCATAGTCCGCATTCTTACCCAGTAACCCCATTCTCCCCATTCTTACCCACATAGCGCATACTCCGCATTTTTACAACTAACCCCCATTCTCCTCATTCTAACCCAGTAACTCCATACTCCACATTCATACCCAGTAATCCCATACTCCACATTCTTACCCAGTAACCCCATACTCCCCATTCTTACCCAATGACCACATACTCCCCATTCTTTCCCAGTAACCCGATACTCCCCATTCTTACCGAGTAACGCCATACTCCCCACTCTTAACCAGTGACCACGTAGTCCCCATTCTTACCCAGTAACCCCATAATCCGTATTCTTACCCAGTAACCCCATTCTCCCCATTCTTACCCAGTGACCCCATACTCCCCATTCTTACCCAGTAAACCCATAGTCCCCATTCTTACCTAGTAACCCCATTCTCTCCATTCTTACCCAGTAACCCCATACTCCCCAATCTTACCCAGTAACCCCATTCTCCCCATTCCTGCCCAGTAACCCCATTCTCCCCAATCTTACCCAGTAACCCCATACTCCCCATTCGTACCCAGTAAACCCAATGTCCCCATTCTTACCCAGTAACCTCATACTCCCCATTCTTCCCCAGTTTCCCCATTCTCCCCATTCTTACCCAGTAACCACATACTCCCTATTCTTACCCAGTAACCGCATACTCTCCATTTTTACCCAGTAAACCCATACTCCCCATTCTTGCCCATCAACCCAATACTCCCCATTCTTACCCAGTAACCCCATACTCCCCATTCTTACCCAGTAACCCCATACTCCCCATTCTTGCCCAGTAACCCCATACACCCCATTCTTACCCAGTAACCCCATACTCCCCATTCTTACAAAATAACCCTATTCTCCCCATTCTTACCCAATAACACCATTCTTACACAGTAACCCCATACTCCACATTCTTACCCAGTAACCCCATACTCCACATTCTTAACCAGTAACCCCATACTCCCCATTCTTACCCAGCAACCCCATGCTCCCCATTCTTACCCAGTAACCCCATACTCCCCATTCTTACCCAGTAACCCAATACTCCCCATTCTTACCCAGTAACCCCATACTCCCCATTCTTAACCAGTAACCCCATAGTCCACATTCCTACACAGTAACCCCATTCTCCGCATTCTTACCACGTAACTCCATACCCCGCATTCATACCCAGTGACACCTTGGTCCCGATTCTCACCCAGTAAACCCATACTCCCCATTCTTAACCATTAACACCATTCTCCCCATTCTTACCCAGTAACCCCATACTCCCCATTCTTACCCAGTAACCCCATACTCCCCATTCTTACCCAGTAACCCCATTCTCTCCATTCTTACCCAGTAACCCCATTCTGCCCATTCTTACCCAGTAACCCCATAGTCCGCATTATTACCCAGTAACCCCATTCTCCCCTTTCTAACCCAATAACCCCATTCTTACAGCAGTAAACCCACACTCCCCATTCTTACCCAGTAACACAATAGTCCCCATTCAAACCCAGTAACCCCATACTCCCCATTCTTACCAAGTAACCCCATACTCCCGATTCTTACCCAGTAACCCGAGACAACCCATTCTTACCCAGTAACCCCATTCTCCTCATTCTTACCCCATAACCCCATAATCCCTATTCATGCCAAGTGACCCCTTGGTCCCCATTCTCACCCATTAAACCCATACTCCACATTCTTACCCATTAACCCCATTCTCCCCATGCTTAGCCAGTAAACCCAAACTCCCCATTCTTACCCAATGACTCCATTCTCTTCATTCTTACCCAGTAGCCCCATTCTCCTCATTCTTACACAATAACCCCATTCTGCCCATTCTTACTCAGTAACCCCATGCTCCCCATTCTTACCCAGTTACCCCATTCACCCCATTCTGAGCCACTTAGCACGTACTCCGCATTCTTACCAGTAACCCCCATTCTCCTCATTCTTACCCAGTAACTCCATACTCCCCATTCTTACCCAGTAATCCCATACTCCACATTCTTACCCAGTAACCCCATACTCCCCATTCTTACCCAGTAACCCCATACTCCCCATTCTTACCCAGTAACCCCATACTCCCCATACTTACCGCGTAACCCCATACTCCCCATTCTTACCCAGTAACCCCATACTCAACATTCTTAGGCAGTAATGCCATATTCCACATTCGTACACAGTAACCCCATACACCCCATTCTTACGCAGTAACCCCATACTCCCCATTCTTACCCAGTAACCTCATCCTCCCCATTCTTACCCAGTAATCAAAAACTCCACATTCTTACCCACTAACCCCATACTCCCCATTCTTACAAAGTAACCCCGAACTCCCCATTCTTACCAAGGAACCCCGCACTCCCCATTCTTACCCAGTAACCCCATACTCCGTATTCTTACCCAGTAAACCCATAGTCCACATTCTTACCCAGTCACCCCATACTCCCCATTCTTACCCAGTAACCCCTTACTCCTCATTCTTACCCAGTAACTTCATTATCCCCATTCTTACCCAGTAACACCATACTCCCCATTCCTACCCAGTAATCCCATACTCCCCATTCTAACTCAGTAACCCCATACACCCCATTCATACCCAGTAACTCCATTCTCCCCATTCTTACCCAGTAACTCCATATTCCCCATTCTTACACAGTGACCCCATTGTACCCATTCTTACCCAGTAACACATACTCCCAATTCTTACCCAGTAACCCCATACTCCACATTCTTAACCAGTAACCCCATGCTCCCCATTCTTACCCAGTAACCCCATTCGCCCCATTCTTAACCAGTAACCCCATGCTCCCCATTCTTATGCAGTAATCACATACTCCCCATTCTTACCCAGTAACCCCGTACACCCCATTCTTACCCAGTAACCCCATCCTCCCCATTCTTACCCTGTAACTCAATACTCCCCATTCAAACCCACTAACCCCATACTCCCCATTCTTACCAAGTAACCCCATACTCCACATTCTTACCCAGTAACCCGAGACACCCCATTCTTAACCAGTAACCCCATTGTCCACATTCTTACCCAGTAACCCCATTCTCCTCATTCTTACCCCGTAACCCCATACTCCCCATTCATACCAAGTGACACCTTGGTCCACATTCTAACCCAGTAACCCCATTCTCTCCATTCATACCCAGTAACTCCATTCTCCCCATTCTTACCCAGTAACCCCATATTACCCATTCTTACACAGTGACCCCATTGTACCCTTCTTACCTAGTAACACATACTCCCCATTCTTACCCAGTAACCCCATACTCCACATTCTTAAGCAGTAACCCCATACTCCCCATTCTTATGCAGTAATCACATACTCCCCATTCTTACCCAGTAACCCATACTCCACATTCTTAAGCAGTAACCCCATACTCCCCATTCTTATGCAGTAATCACATACTCCCCATGCTTACCCATTAACCCCAATCTCCCCATTCTTACCCAGTAACCCCAATCTCCCCATTCTTACCCAGTAACTCCATTCTCCCCATTCTTACCCAGTAACCCCATTCTCTCCATTCTTACCCAATATCCCCATTCTGCCCATTCTTAACCCAGTAACCCGATGCTCCCCATTCTTACAAAGTAAACCCATTCACCCCATTCTTACCAACTTAGCGCGTACTCCGCATTCTTACCCAGTAACCCCAATTCTCTCAATTCTTACCCACAATCCGCATACTCCACATTCTTACGCAGTAACGCCATATTCCCCAATCTTACCCAGTAACCCCATTCTCCCCATTCTTACCCAGTAACCCCATTCTCCCCATTCTTACCCAGTAACCCCATGCTCCACATTCTTACCCAATAACCCCATGCTCCCCGTTCTTAACCAGAAACACCATACTCCCCATTCTTACCAAGTAACCCCATACTCGCAATTCTTATCCAGTAACCCAATACACCCCATTCTTACCCAGTAACTCCATTCTCCCCATTCTTACCCAGTAACCCGATAGTCCCAATTCTTACCCACTAACCCCATACTCCCCATTCTTACAAAGTAACCCCGAACTCCCCATTCTTACCAAGCAACCCCGCACTCCCCATTCTTACCCAGTAACCCCATAGTCCACATTCTTACCCAGTAACCCCATACTCCCCATTCTTACCCAGTAACCCTATACTCCCCATTCTTACCCAGTAACCCCTTACTCCATATTCTTACCCAGTAACCCCATTCTCCCCATATTTACCCAGTAAGCACATACTCCTCATTCTTACCCAGTAACACCATACTCCCCATTCTTACCCAGCAATCCCATACTCCCCATTCTAACCCAGTAACCCCATTCTCTCCATTCATACCCAGTAACTCCATTCTCCCCATTCTTACCCAGTAAGCCCATATTACCCATTCTTACACAGTGACCCCATTGTACCCATTCTTACCTAGTAACACATACTCCCCATTCTTACCCAGTAACCCCATACTCCACATTCTTAAGCAGTAACCCCATACTCCCCATTCTTATGCAGTAATCACATACTCCCCATTCTTACCCAGTAACCCCATACTCCACATTCTTAAGCAGTAACCCCATACTCCCCATTCTTATGCAGTAATCACATACTCCCCAATCTTACCCAGTAACCCCATAATCCCCATTCTTACCCAGTAACCCCATACTCACCGTTCTTACGCAGAAACCCATACTCCCCATGCTTACGCTGTAATGCCATACTCCACATTCGTACACAGTAACCCCATACACCCCATTCTTACCCTGTAACCCCATACTCCCCATTCTTACCCAGTAACCTCATCCTCCCCATTCTTACCCAGTAACCCCCTATCTCCCCATTCTTAACCAATAAACCCATTCTTACACAGTAACGCCATACTCCCCATTCTTACCCAGTAACCCAATACTCCCCATTCTTACCCAGTAACCTCATACTCCCCATTCTTACCAAATAACCCCATACTCCCGATTCTTACCTGGTAACCCCATACTCCCTATTCTTAACCAGTAACCCCATATTCCACATTCCTACACAGTAACCCCATTCTCCGCATTCTTACCCCGTGACCCCATACCCCGCATTCATACCCAGTGACAACTTGGTCCCGATTCTCACCCAGTAAACCCATACTCCCCACTCTTGCCCATTAACACCATTCTCCCCATTCTTACCCAGTAACCCATACTCCACATTCTTACCCAGTAAGCCAATCTCCCCATTCTTACCAAGTAACCCCATACTCACCATTCTTACCCAGTAACCCCATTCTCTCCATTCTTACCCAGTAACCCCATTCTGACATTCTTACCCAGTAACCCCCATTCTCCTCATTCTTACCCAGTAACTCCATACTCCAAATTCTTACCCAGTAATCCCATACTCCACATTCTTGCCCAGTAACCCCATACTCCCCATTCTTTCCCAGTAACCCGATACTCCCCATTCTTACCGAGTAACCCCATACTCCCCATTCTTAACCAGTAACCACATAGTCCCCATTCTTACCCAGTAACTTCATTCTCCCCATTCTTTCCCAGTAACCCCAAACTCCCCATTCTTACCCAGTAACCCCATACTCCCCATTCTTACCCAGTAACCCCATTCTCTCCATTCTTACCCAATAACCCCTTTATGCCCATTCTTACCCAGTAACCCCATGCTCCCCATTCTTACCCAGTAAACCCATTCACCCCATTCTTACCCACTTAGCGCGTACTCCACATTCTTACCCAGTAACCCCCATTCTCTCCATTCTTACCCACAAACCCCATACTCCGCATTCTTACACAGTAACACCCATTCTCCCCATTCTTACCCACAAACCCTATACTCCCCATTCTGACCCAGTAACCCCATTCTCCCCATTTTACCCAGTAACACCATACTCCCCAATCTTACCCAGGAACCCCATTCTCCCCATTCTTACCCAGTAACATCCATACCAGTAACCCATCTCCCAATCTTACCCAGTAACCCCATTCTCCACATCTTACCCAGTAACCCCAGTTCTCCCCAATCTTACCCAGTAACACCAGTACTCCCTAATCTTACCCAGTAACCCCATTACTCCCCATTCTTACCCAGTAACCCCATTCTCCCCATTCTTACCCAGTAACGCCATTCTCCCCATACTTACCCAGTAAGCACAAACTCCTCATTCTTACCCAGAACCCATTCATCCCATTCTCTACCCAGTAACCCCATTCTCCCCATACTTACCCAGTAACCCCATTCTCCCCATACTTACCAGTAAGCACAAACTCCTCCATTCTTACCCAGAAACTCCCATTCTCCCCATTCTTACCCAGAAACCCCATACTCCCCATTCTTAACCAGTAACCCCATACTCCACATTCTAACCCAGTAACCCCATTCTTTCTCCATTCATAGCAAGTACCCCATTCTACCCATTCTTACCCAGTACCCCCATATTTCCCCATTCTTTAACCAGTAACCCCAACTCCCCATTTTCCGCATACTCCCCATTCTTACCCAGTAACCCATACTCCCCATTCTTACCCAGTAACCCCATACTCCACATTTACCCAGTAACCCCATCTCCCCATTCTTACCCAGTAACCCCAAACTCCCCATTCTTACCCAGTAATCCATTCTCCCCATTCTTACCCAGTAACCCATTCTCCCCATTCTTACCCAATAACCCCATTCTGCCCATTCTTACCCAGTAACCCCATGCTCCCCATTCTTACCCAGTAAACCCATTCACCCCATTCTGAGCCACTTAGCGCGTACTCCGCATTCTTACAAGTAACCCCCATTCTCCTCATTCTTACCCAGTAACTCCATACTTCCCATTCTTACCCAGTAATCCCCTACTCCACATTCTTACCCAGTAACCCCATACTCCCCATTCTTACCCAGTAACCCCATACTCCCCATTCTTTCCCAGTAACCCCATACTGCCCATTCTTACCCAGTAACCCCTTACTCCCCATTCTTACCCAATAAACCCATTCTCCCCATATTTACCCAGTAACCCCATACTCCCCAATCTTACCCAGTAACCCTATACTCCCCATTCTTACCCAGTAACCCCTTACTCCCCATTCTTATCCATTAATCCCATACTCCCCATTCTAACCAAGTAACACCATTCTCTCCATTCATACCCAGTAACCCAATTCTCCCCATTCTTACCCAGTAACCCCATATTCCCCATTCTTACACAGTGACACCATTGTACCCATTCATACCCAGTAACACATAATCCCAATTCTTACCGAGTAACCACATACTCCCCATTCTTATGCAGTAATCACATACTCCCGATTCTCACCCAGTAACCCCATACTCCCCATTCTTACCCATTAACACCATTTTCCCCATTCTTACCAAGTAACCCCATACTCACCATTCTTGCCCAGTAACCCAATTCTCTCCATTCTTACCCAGTAACCCCATACTGCCCATTCTTACCCAGTAACCCCATAGTCCGCATTCTTACCCAGTAACCCCATTCTCCCCATTCTTTCCCACATAGCGCATACTCCGCATTTTTACAAGTAACCCCCATTCTCCTCATTCTAACCCAGTAACTCCATACTCCCCATTCTTACCCAGTAATCCCATACTCCACATTCTTACCCAGTAACCCCATACTCCCCATTCTTACCCACTAACCCCATACTCCCCATTCTTTCCCAGTAACCCCATACTCCCCATTCTTACC
Source organism: Carcharodon carcharias (assembly GCF_017639515.1). Lineage (NCBI taxonomy): Eukaryota > Metazoa > Chordata > Chondrichthyes > Lamniformes > Lamnidae > Carcharodon > Carcharodon carcharias. The sequence goes on from NW_024470758.1 coordinate 2,637,626, forward strand.
CAGTAACCCCTTACTCCCCATTCTTACCCAATAAACCCATTCTCCCCATATTTACCCAGTAACCCCATACTCCCCAATCTTACCCAGTAACCCTATACTCCCCATTCTTACCCAGTAACCCCTTACTCCCCATTCTTATCCATTAATCCCATACTCCCCATTCTAACCAAGTAACACCATTCTCTCCATTCATACCCAGTAACCCAATTCTCCCCATTCTTACCCAGTAACCCCATATTCCCCATTCTTACACAGTGACACCATTGTACCCATTCTTACCCAGTAACACATAATCCCAATTCTTACCGAGTAACCACATACTCCCCATTCTTATGCAGTAATCACATACTCACGATTCTCACCCAGTAACCCCATACTCCCCATTCTTACCCATTAACACCATTCTCCCCATTCTTACCAAGTAACCCCATACTCACCATTCTTACCCAGTAACCATTCTCTCCATTCTTACCCAGTAACCCCATTCTCCCCATTCTTACCCACATAGCGCATACTCCGCATTTTTACAAGTAACCCCCATTCTCCTCATTCTAACCCAGTAACTCCATACTCCACATTCTTACCCAGTAATCCCATACTCCACATTCTTACCCAGTAACCCCATACTCCCCAATCTTACCCAATGACCACATACTCCCCATTCTTTCCCAGTAACCCGATACTCCCCATTCTTACCGAGTAACGCCATACTCCCCATTCTTAACCAGTGACCACATAGTCCCCATTCTTACCCAGTAACCCCATAATCCGTGTTCTTACCCAGTAACCCCATTCTCCCCATTCTTACCCAGTAACCCCATACTCCCCATTCTTACCCCGTAAACCCATAGTCCCCATTCTGACCTAGTAACCCCATTCTCTCCATTCTTACCCAGTAACCCCATACTCCTCATTCTTACCCAGTAACCCCATACTCCCCTTCTTGCCCAGTAACCCCATACACCCCAGTCTTACCCAGTAAGCCCATACTCCCCATTCTTACAAAATAACCCTATTCTCCCAATTCTTACCCAATAACACCATTCTTACACAGTAACCCCATACTCCACATTCTTACCCAGTAACCCCATACTCCACATTCTTAACCAGTAACCCCATACTCCCCATTCTTACCCAGCAACCCCATGCTCCCCATTCTTACCCAGTAACCCCATACTCCCCATTATTACCCAGTAACCCAATACTCCCCATTCTTACCCAGTAACCCCATACTCCCCATTCTTAACCAGTAACCCCATAGTCCACATTCCTACACAGTAACCCCATTCTCCGCATTCTTACCACGTAACCCCATACCCCACATTCATACCCAGTGACACCTTGGTCCCGATTCTCACCCAGTAAACCCATACTCCCCATTCTTACCCAGTAACCCCATTCTCTCCATTCTTACCCAGTAACCCCATTCTGCCCATTCTTACCCAGTAACCCCATAGTCCGCATTATTACCCAGTAACCCCATTCTCCCCTTTCTAACCCAATAACCCCATTCTTACACAGTAAACCCACACTCCCCATTCTTACCCAGTAACACAATAGTCCCCATTCAAACCCAGTAACCCCATACTCCCCATTCTTACCAAGTAACCCCATACTCCCGATTCTTACCCAGTAACCCTAGACAACCCATTCTTACCCAGTAACCCCATTCTCCTCATTCTTACCCCATAACCCCATAATCCCTATTCATGCCAAGTGACCCCTTGGTCCCCATTCTCACCCATTAAACCCATACTCCACATTCTTACCCATTAACCCCATTCTCCCCATTCTTAGCCAGTAACCCCAAACTCCCCATTCTTACCCAATGACTCCATTCTCCCCATTCTTACCCAGTAACCCCATACTCCCCATTCTTACCCAGTAACCCCTTACTCCCCATTCTTACCCAATAAACCCATTCTCCCCATATTTACCCAGTAACCCCATACTCCCCAATCTTACCCAGTAACCCTATACTCCCCATTCTTACCCAGTAACCCCTTACTCCCCATTCTTATCCATTAATCCCATACTCCCCATTCTAACCAAGTAACACCATTCTCTCCATTCATACCCAGTAACCCAATTCTCCCCATTCTTACCCAGTAACCCCATATTCCCCATTCTTACACAGTGACACCATTGTACCCATTCATACCAGTAACACATAATCCCAATTCTTACCGAGTAACCACATACTCCCCATTCTTATGCAGTAATCACATACTCCCGATTCTCACCCACTAACCCCATACTCCCCATTCTTACCCATTAACACCATTTTCCCATTCTTACCAAGTAACCCCATACTCACCATTCTTACCCAGTAACCCAATTCTCTCCATTCTTACCCAGTAACCCCATACTGCCCATTCTTACCCAGTAACCCCATAGTCCGCATTCTTACCCAGTAACCCCATTCTCCCCATTCTTACCCACATAGCGCATACTCCGCATTTTTACAACTAACCCCCATTCTCCTCATTCTAACCCAGTAACTCCATACTCCCCATTCATACCCAGTAATCCCATACTCCACATTCTTACCCAGTAACCCCATACTCCCCATTCTTACCCAATGACCACATACTCCCCATTCTTTCCCAGTAACCCCATACTCCCCATTCTTACCCACTAACCCCATACTCCCCATTCTTTCCCAGTAACCCCATACTCCCCATTCTTACCCAGTAACCCCTTACTCCCCATTCTTACCCAATAAACCCATTCTCCCCATATTTACCCAGTAACCCCATACTCCCCAATCTTACCCAGTAACCCTATACTCCCCATTCTTACCCAGTAACCCCTTACTCCCCATTCTTATCCATTAATCCCATACTCCCCATTCTAACCAAGTAACACCATTCTCTCCATTCATACCCAGTAACCCAATTCTCCCCATTCTTACCCAGTAACCCCATATTCCCCATTCTTACACAGTGACACCATTGTACCCATTCTTACCCAGTAACACATAATCCCAATTCTTACCGAGTAACCACATACGCCCCATTCTTATGCAGTAATCACATACTCACGATTCTCACCCAGTAACCCCATACTCCCCATTCTTACCCATTAACACCATTCTCCCCATTCTTACCAAGTAACCCCATACTCACCATTCTTACCCAGTAACCATTCTCTCCATTCTTACCCAGTAACCCCATTCTCCCCATTCTTACCCACTTAGCGCATACTCCGCATTTTTACAAGTAACCCCCATTCTCCTCATTCTAACCCAGTAACTCCATACTCCACATTCTTACCCAGTAATCCCATACTCCACATTCTTACCCAGTAACCCCATACTCCCCAATCTTACCCAATGACCACATACTCCCCATTCTTTCCCAGTAACCCGATACTCCCCATTCTTACCGAGTAACGCCATACTCCCCATTCTTAACCAGTGACCACATAGTCCCCATTCTTACCCAGTAACCCCATAATCCGTGTTCTTACCCAGTAACCCCATTCTCCCCATTCTTACCCAGTAACCCCATACTCCCCATTCTTACCCCGTAAACCCATAGTCCCCATTCTGACCTAGTAACCCCATTCTCTCCATTCTTACCCAGTAACCCCATACTCCTCATTCTTACCCAGTAACCCCATACTCCCCTTCTTGCCCAGTAACCCCATACACCCCAGTCTTACCCAGTAAGCCCATACTCCCCATTCTTACAAAATAACCCTATTCTCCCAATTCTTACCCAATAACACCATTCTTACACAGTAACCCCATACTCCACATTCTTACCCAGTAACCCCATACTCCACATTCTTAACCAGTAACCCCATACTCCCCATTCTTACCCAGCAACCCCATGCTCCCCATTCTTACCCAGTAACCCCATACTCCCCATTATTACCCAGTAACCCAATACTCCCCATTCTTACCCAGTAACCCCATACTCCCCATTCTTAACCAGTAACCCCATAGTCCACATTCCTACACAGTAACCCCATTCTCCGCATTCTTACCACGTAACCCCATACCCCACATTCATACCCAGTGACACCTTGGTCCCGATTCTCACCCAGTAAACCCATACTCCCCATTCTTACCCAGTAACCCCATTCTCTCCATTCTTACCCAGTAACCCCATTCTGCCCATTCTTACCCAGTAACCCCATAGTCCGCATTATTACCCAGTAACCCCATTCTCCCCTTTCTAACCCAATAACCCCATTCTTACACAGTAAACCCACACTCCCCATTCTTACCCAGTAACACAATAGTCCCCATTCAAACCCAGTAACCCCATACTCCCCATTCTTACCAAGTAACCCCATACTCCCGATTCTTACCCAGTAACCCTAGACAACCCATTCTTACCCAGTAACCCCATTCTCCTCATTCTTACCCCATAACCCCATAATCCCTATTCATGCCAAGTGACCCCTTGGTCCCCATTCTCACCCATTAAACCCATACTCCACATTCTTACCCATTAACCCCATTCTCCCCATTCTTAGCCAGTAACCCCAAACTCCCCATTCTTACCCAATGACTCCATTCTCCCCATTCTTACCCAGTAACCCCATACTCCCCATTCTTACCCAGTAACCCCTTACTCCCCATTCTTACCCAATAAACCCATTCTCCCCATATTTACCCAGTAACCCCATACTCCCCAATCTTACCCAGTAACCCTATACTCCCCATTCTTACCCAGTAACCCCTTACTCCCCATTCTTATCCATTAATCCCATACTCCCCATTCTAACCAAGTAACACCATTCTCTCCATTCATACCCAGTAACCCAATTCTCCCCATTCTTACCCAGTAACCCCATATTCCCCATTCTTACACAGTGACACCATTGTACCCATTCATACCCAGTAACACATAATCCCAATTCTTACCGAGTAACCACATACTCCCCATTCTTATGCAGTAATCACATACTCCCGATTCTCACCCACTAACCCCATACTCCCCATTCTTACCCATTAACACCATTTTCCCATTCTTACCAAGTAACCCCATACTCACCATTCTTACCCAGTAACCCAATTCTCTCCATTCTTACCCAGTAACCCCATACTGCCCATTCTTACCCAGTAACCCCATAGTCCGCATTCTTACCCAGTAACCCCATTCTCCCCATTCTTACCCACATAGCGCATACTCCGCATTTTTACAACTAACCCCCATTCTCCTCATTCTAACCCAGTAACTCCATACTCCCCATTCATACCCAGTAATCCCATACTCCACATTCTTACCCAGTAACCCCATACTCCCCATTCTTACCCAATGACCACATACTCCCCATTCTTTCCCAGTAACCCGATACTCCCCATTCTTACCGAGTAACGCCATACTCCCCACTCTTAACCAGTGACCACGTAGTCCCCATTCTTACCCAGTAACCCCATAATCCGTATTCTTACCCAGTAACCCCATTCTCCCCATTCTTACCCAGTGACCCCATACTCCCCATTCTTACCCAGTAAACCCATAGTCCCCATTCTTACCTAGTAACCCCATTCTCTCCATTCTTACCCAGTAACCCCATACTCCCCAATCTTACCCAGTAACCCCATTCTCCCCATTCCTGCCCAGTAACCCCATTCTCCCCAATCTTACCCAGTAACCCCATACTCCCCATTCGTACCCAGTAAACCCATAGTCCCCATTCTTACCCAGTAAGCCTATTCTCTCCATTCTTACCCAGTAACCCCATACTCCCCAATCTTACCCTGTAACCCCAATGTCCCCATTCTTACCCAGTAACCTCATACTCCCCATTCTTCCCCAGTTTCCCCATTCTCCCCATTCTTACCCAGTAACCACATACTCCCTATTCTTACCCAGTAACTGCATACTCTCCATTTTTACCCAGTAAACCCATACTCCCCATTCTTGCCCATCAACCCAATACTCCCCATTCTTACCCAGTAACCCCATACTCCCCATTCTTACCCAGTAACCCCATACTCCCCATTCTTGCCCAGTAACCCCATACACCCCATTCTTACCCAGTAACCCCATACTCCCCATTCTTACAAAATAACCCTATTCTCCCCATTCTTACCCAATAACACCATTCTTACACAGTAACCCCATACTCCACATTCTTACCCAGTAACCCCATACTCCACATTCTTAACCAGTAACCCCATACTCCCCATTCTTACCCAGCAACCCCATGCTCCCCATTCTTACCCAGTAACCCCATACTCCCCATTCTTACCCAGTAACCCAATACTCCCCATTCTTACCCAGTAACCCCATACTCCCCATTCTTAACCAGTAACCCCATAGTCCACATTCCTACACAGTAACCCCATTCTCCGCATTCTTACCACGTAACCCCATACCCCGCATTCATACCCAGTGACACCTTGGTCCCGATACTCACCCAGTAAACCCATACTCCCCATTCTTAACCATTAACACCATTCTCCCCATTCTTACCCAGTAACCCCATACTCCCCATTCTTACCCAGTAACCCCATACTCCCCATTCTTACCCAGTAACCCCATTCTCTCCATTCTTACCCAGTAACCCCATTCTGCCCATTCTTACCCAGTAACCCCATAGTCCGCATTATTACCCAGTAACCCCATTCTCCCCTTTCTAACCCAATAACCCCATTCTTACGCAGTAAACCCACACTCCCCATTCTTACCCAGTAACACAATAGTCCCCATTCAAACCCAGTAACCCCATACTCCCCATTCTTACCAAGTAACCCCATACTCCCGATTCTTACCCAGTAACCCGAGACAACCCATTCTTACCCAGTAACCCCATTCTCCTCATTCTTACCCCATAACCCCATAATCCCTATTCATGCCAAGTGACCCCTTGGTCCCCATTCTCACCCATTAAACCCATACTCCACATTCTTACCCATTAACCCCATTCTCCCCATGCTTAGCCAGTAAACCCAAACTCCCCATTCTTACCCAATGACTCCATTCTCTTCATTCTTACCCAGTAGCCCCATTCTCCTCATTCTTACCCAATAACCCCATTCTGCCCATTCTTACTCAGTAACCCCATGCTCCCCATTCTTACCCAGTTACCCCATTCACCCCATTCTGAGCCACTTAGCACGTACTCCGCATTCTTACCAGTAACCCCCATTCTCCTCATTCTTACCCAGTAACTCCATGCTCCCCATTCTTACCCAGTAATCCCATACTCCACATTCTTACCCAGTAACCCCATACTCCCCATTCTTACCCAGTAACCCCATACTCCCCATTCTTACCCAGTAACCCCATACTCCCCATACTTACCGCGTAACCCCATACTCCCCATTCTTACCCAGTAACCCCATACTCAACATTCTTAGGCAGTAATGCCATATTCCACATTCGTACACAGTAACCCCATACACCCCATTCTTACGCAGTAACCCCATACTCCCCATTCTTACCCAGTAACCTCATCCTCCCCATTCTTACCCAGTAATCAAAAACTCCACATTCTTACCCACTAACCCCATACTCCCCATTCTTACAAAGTAACCCCGAACTCCCCATTCTTACCAAGGAACCCCGCACTCCCCATTCTTACCCAGTAACCCCATACTCCGTATTCTTACCCAGTAAACCCATAGTCCACATTCTTACCCAGTCACCCCATACTCCCCATTCTTACCAGTAACCCCTTACTCCTCATTCTTACCCAGTAACTTCATTATCCCCATTCTTACCCAGTAACACCATACTCCCCATTCCTACCCAGTAAACCCATACTCCCCATTCTAACTCAGTAACCCCATACACCCCATTCATACCCAGTAACTCCATTCTCCCCATTCTTACCCAGTAACTCCATATTCCCCATTCTTACACAGTGACCCCATTGTACCCATTCTTACCCAGTAACACATACTCCCAATTCTTACCCAGTAACCCCATACTCCACATTCTTAACCAGTAACCCCATGCTCCCCATTCTTACCCAGTAACCCCATTCGCCCCATTCTTAACCAGTAACCCCATGCTCCCCATTCTTATGCAGTAATCACATACTCCCCATTCTTACCCAGTAACCCCGTACACCCCATTCTTACCCAGTAACCCCATCCTCCCCATTCTTACCCAGTAACTCAATACTCCCCATTCAAACCCACTAACCCCATACTCCCCATTCTTACCAAGTAACCCCATACTCCACATTCTTACCCAGTAACCCGAGACACCCCATTCTTAACCAGTAACCCCATTGTCCACATTCTTACCCAGTAACCCCATTCTCCTCATTCTTACCCCGTAACCCCATACTCCCCATTCATACCAAGTGACACCTTGGTCCACATTCTAACCCAGTAACCCCATTCTCTCCATTCATACCCAGTAACTCCATTCTCCCCATTCTTACCCAGTAACCCCATATTACCCATTCTTACACAGTGACCCCATTGTACCCTTCTTACCTAGTAACACATACTCCCCATTCTTACCCAGTAACCCCATACTCCACATTCTTAAGCAGTAACCCCATACTCCCCATTCTTATGCAGTAATCACATACTCCCCATTCTTACCCAGTAACCCCATACTCCACATTCTTAAGCAGTAACCCCATACTCCCCATTCTTATGCAGTAATCACATACTCCCCATGCTTACCCATTAACCCCAATCTCCCCATTCTTACCCAGTAACCCCAATCTCCCCATTCTTACCCAGTAACTCCATTCTCCCCATTCTTACCCAGTAACCCCATTCTCTCCATTCTTACCCAATATCCCCATTCTGCCCATTCTTACCCAGTAACCCGATGCTCCCCATTCTTACAAAGTAAACCCATTCACCCCATTCTTACCAACTTAGCGCGTACTCCGCATTCTTACCCAGTAACCCCAATTCTCTCAATTCTTACCCACAATCCGCATACTCCCCATTCTTACGCAGTAACGCCATATTCCCCAATCTTACCCAGTAACCCCATTCTCCCCATTCTTACCCAGTAACCCCATACTCCCCATTCTTACCCAGTAACCCCATGCTCCACATTCTTACCCAATAACCCCATGCTCCCCGTTCTTAACCAGAAACACCATACTCCCCATTCTTACCAAGTAACCCCATACTCGCAATTCTTATCCAGTAACCCAATACACCCCATTCTTACCCAGTAACTCCATTCTCCCCATTCTTACCCAGTAACCCGATAGTCCCAATTCTTACCCACTAACCCCATACTCCCCATTCTTACAAAGTAACCCCGAACTCCCCATTCTTACCAAGCAACCCCGCACTCCCCATTCTTACCCAGTAACCCCATAGTCCACATTCTTACCCAGTAACCCCATACTCCCCATTCTTACCCAGTAACCCTATACTCCCCATTCTTACCCAGTAACCCCTTACTCCATATTCTTACCCAGTAACCCCATTCTCCCCATATTTACCCAGTAAGCACATACTCCTCATTCTTACCCAGTAACACCATACTCCCCATTCTTACCCAGCAATCCCATACTCCCCATTCTAACCCAGTAACCCCATTCTCTCCATTCATACCCAGTAACTCCATTCTCCCCATTCTTACCCAGTAAGCCCATATTACCCATTCTTACACAGTGACCCCATTGTACCCATTCTTACCTAGTAACACATACTCCCCATTCTTACCCAGTAACCCCATACTCCACATTCTTAAGCAGTAACCCCATACTCCCCATTCTTATGCAGTAATCACATACTCCCCATTCTTACCCAGTAACCCCATACTCCACATTCTTAAGCAGTAACCCCATACTCCCCATTCTTATGCAGTAATCACATACTCCCCATTCTTACCCAGTAACCCCATAATCCCCATTCTTACCCAGTAACCCCATACTCACCGTTCTTACGCAGAAACCCATACTCCCCATGCTTACGCTGTAATGCCATACTCCACATTCGTACACAGTAACCCCATACACCCCATTCTTACCCTGTAACCCCATACTCCCCATTCTTACCCAGTAACCTCATCCTCCCCATTCTTACCCAGTAACCCCCTATCTCCCCATTCTTAACCAATAAACCCATTCTTACACAGTAACGCCATACTCCCCATTCTTACCCAGTAACCCAATACTCCCCATTCTTACCCAGTAACCTCATACTCCCCATTCTTACCAAATAACCCCATACTCCCGATTCTTACCTGGTAACCCCATACTCCCTATTCTTAACCAGTAACCCCATATTCCACATTCCTACACAGTAACCCCATTCTCCGCATTCTTACCCCGTGACCCCATACCCCGCATTCATACCCAGTGACAACTTGGTCCCGATTCTCACCCAGTAAACCCATACTCCCCACTCTTGCCCATTAACACCATTCTCCCCATTCTTACCCAGTAACCCCATACTCCACATTCTTACCCAGTAAGCCAATCTCCCCATTCTTACCAAGTAACCCCATACTCACCATTCTTACCCAGTAACCCCATTCTCTCCATTCTTACCCAGTAACCCCATTCTGACATTCTTACCCAGTAACCCCCATTCTCCTCATTCTTACCCAGTAACTCCATACTCCAAATTCTTACCCAGTAATCCCATACTCCACATTCTTGCCCAGTAACTCCATACTCCCCATTCTTTCCCAGTAACCCGATACTCCCCATTCTTACCGAGTAACCCCATACTCCCCATTCTTAACCAGTAACCACATAGTCCCCATTCTTACCCAGTAACTTCATTCTCCCCATTCTTTCCCAGTAACCCCAAACTCCCCATTCTTACCCAGTAACCCCATACTCCCCATTCTTACCCAGTAACCCCATTCTCTCCATTCTTACCCAATAACCCCTTTATGCCCATTCTTACCCAGTAACCCCATGCTCCCCATTCTTACCCAGTAAACCCATTCACCCCATTCTTACCCACTTAGCGCGTACTCCACATTCTTACCCAGTAACCCCCATTCTCTCCATTCTTACCCACAAACCCCATACTCCGCATTCTTACACAGTAACACCCATTCTCCCCATTCTTACCCACAAACCCTATACTCCCCATTCTGACCCAGTAACCCCATTCTCCCCATTTTACCCAGTAACACCATACTCCCCAATCTTACCCAGGAACCCCATTCTCCCCATTCTTACCCAGTAACACCATACTCCCCAATCTTACCCAGTAACCCCATTCTCCACAATCTTACCCAGTAACCCCATTCTCCCCATTCTTACCCAGTAACCCCGTACTCCCTAATCTTACCCAGTAACACCATTCAGCCCATTCTTACCCAGTAACCCCATTCTCCCCATTCTTACCCAGTAACGCCATTCTCCCCATACTTACCCAGTAAGCACAAACTCCTCATTCTTACCCAGAAACTCCATTCTCCCCATTCTTACCCAGTAACCCCATACTCCCCATTCTTAACCAGTAACCCCATACTCCCCATTCTAACCCAGTAACCCCATTCTCTCCATTCATAGCAAGTAACCCCATTCTACCCATTCTTACCCAGTACCCCCATATTCCCCATTCTTAACCAGTAACCCCATTTTCCGCATTCCTACCCAGTAACCCATACTCCCCATTCTTACCCACTAACCCCATACTCCAAATATTTTCCAGTAACCCCATACTCCCCATTCTTACCCAGTAACCCCATACTCCCCATTCTTATGCAGTAATCACATAATCCCCATTCTTACCCAGTAACCCAATACGCCCCATTCTTACCCAGAAACCCCATACTCCCCATTCTTAACCAGTAACCCCATACTCCACATTCTTACCCAGTAACCCCATACTCACCGTTCTTATCCTGTTACCACATACTCCCCATTCTTACACAGAATCCAATACTCGCCATTCTTACCCAGTAACCCCATGCTCCCCATTCTCACCCAGTAACCCCATCCTCCCCATTCTGAACAGGTAACCCCATTCTCCCCATTCTTAACCAATAACCCCATTCTTACACAGTAACCCCACACTCCCCATTCTTACCCAGTAACCCAATACTCCCCATTCTTACCCAGTAACCCCATTCTCCCCATTCTTACCCAGTAGCCCCATACTCCCCATTCTTACCCAGTAACCCCACTCTCCCCATTCTTACCCAGTAACCACATACTCCCCAATCTTACCAAGTAAACAGATACTCCCGATTCTTACCCAGTGACCCCATACTCCCCATTCTTTCCCATCAACCCCATACTCCCCATTCTTACCCAGTGACCCCATACTCCCCATTCTTCCCCATCAATCCCATACTCCCCATTCTTACCCAGTGACCACATACACCCCATTCTGGCCAAGTAACCCCATATTCCCCATTCTTACCCAGTAACCCCATACTCCCCATTCTTACCCAGTAACCCCATACTCCCCATTCTTACGCAGTAATGACATACTCCACATTCGTACACAGTAACCCCATACACCCCATTCTTACGCAGTAACCCCATTCTCCCATTTCTTAACCAGTATACTCATCCTCCCCATTCTTACACAGTAACCCCCTATCTCCCCATTCTTAACCAATAACCCCATTCTTACACAGTAACACCATTCTCCCCATTCTTACCCAGTAACCCAATACTCCCCATTCTTACCCAGTAACCTCATACTTCCCATTCTTACCAAAAAACCCAATACTCCCGATTCTTACACAGTAACCCCATACTCCCCATTCTTAACCAGTAACCCCATAGTCCACATTCCTACACAGTAACCCCATTCTCCGCATTCTTACCCCGTAACCCCATACCCCGCATTCATACCCAGTGACACCTTGGTACCGATTCTCACCCAGTAAACCCATACTCCCCATTCTTACCCAATAACACCATTCTCCCCATTCTTACCCCGTAACCCCATACACCCCATTCTTAACCAGTAACCCCATTCTCCCCATTCTTACCAAGTAACCCCATACTCCCCATTCTTAGCCAGTGACCCCATTCTCTCCATTCTTACACAGTAACCCCATTCTTACCCAGTAACCCCATAGTCCGCATTCTTACCCAGTAACCCCATTCTCCCCATTCTTACCCACTTGCCGCATACTACGCATTCTTACCAGTAACCACCATTCTACTCATTCTTACCCAGTAAATCCATACTCCCCATTCTCACCCATTAACGCCATACTCCCCATTCTTACCCATTAACCCCATTCTCCCCATTCTTACCCACAAACCCCATACTCCCCATTCTTACACAGTAACCCCATACTCCCCATTCTTACCCAGTAACCCCATACACCCCATTCTTACCCAGTAACCCCATTCTCCCCATTCTTACCCAGTAACCCCATACTCACCATTCTTACCCAGTAAACCCATTCTCTCCATTCTTACACAGTAACCCCATTCTGCCCATTCTTACCCAGTAACCCCATAGTCCTCATTCTTACCCAGTAACCCCATTGTCCCCATTCTTACCCACTTGCCGCATACTACGCATTCTTACCAGTAACCACCATTCTCCTCATTCTTACCCAGTAACTCCATACTCCCCATTCTCACCCATTAACCCCATACTCCACATTCTTAAGCAGTAACCCCATACTCCCCATTCTTATGCAGTAATCACATACTCCCCATTCTTACCCAGTAACCCCATACTCCACATTCTTAAGCAGTAACCCCATACTCCCCATTCTTATGCAGTAATCACATACTCCCCATGCTTACCCATTAACCCCAATCTCCCCATTCTTACCCAGTAACCCCAATCTCCCCATTCTCACCCATTAACCCCATACTCCCCATTCTTACCCATTAACCCCATTCTCCCCATTCTTACCCACAAACCCCATACTCCCCATTCTTACCCAGTAACCCCATTCTCTCCATTCTTACCCAATAACCCCATTCTGCCCATTCTTACCCAGTAACCCCGTGCTCCCCATTCTTACCCAGTAAACCCATTCACCCCATTCTTACCCACTTAGCGCATACTCCGCATTCTTACCCAGTAACCCCCATTCTCTCCATTCTTACCCACAAACCCCATACTCCGCATTCTTACCCAGTAACACCCATTCTCCCCATTCTTACCCACAAACCCTATACTCCCCATTCTTACCCAGTAACCCCATACTCCCCAATCTTACCCAGGAACCCCATTCTGCCCATTCTTACCAAGTAACACCATACTCCCCAATCTTACCCAGGAACCCCATTCTCCCCATTCTTACCCAGTAACACCATACTCCCCAATCTTACCCAGTAACCCCATTCTCCACAATCTTACCCAGTAACCCCATTCTCCCGATTCTTACCCAATAACCCCGTACTCCCCATTCTTATCCAGTAACACCATTCAGCCCATTCTTACCCAGAAACCCCATACTCCACATTCTTACCCAGTAACCCCATACTCACCGTTCTTATCCAGTTACCGCATACTCCCCATTCTTACGCAGTAATCCAATACTCCCCATTCTTACCCAGTAACCCCATACTCCCCCTTCTTACCCAGTAACCCCATCCTCCCCATTCTGAACAGGTAACCCCATTCTCCCCATTCTTAACCAATAACCCCATTCTTACACAGTAACCCCACACTCCCCATTCTTACCCAGTAACCCAATACTCCCCATTCTTACCCAGTAACACCATTCTCCCCATTCTTACCCAGTAGCCCCATACTCCCCATTCTTACCCAGTAACCCCATTCTCCCCATTCTTACCCGGTAACCCCATCCTCCCCATTCTGTACAGGTAAACCCATTCTCCGCATTCTTAACCAATAACCCCATTCTTACACAGTAACCCCACACTCCCCATTCTTACCCAGTAACCCAATACTCCCCATTCTTACCCAGTAACCCCATTCTCCCCATTCTTACCCAGTAGCCCCATACTCCCCATTCTTACCCAGTAACCCCATTCTTACCCAGTAACCACATACTCCCCATTCTTACCAAGTAAGCAGATACTCCCGATTCTTACCCAGTGACCCCATACTCCCCATTCTTCCCCATCAACCCCATACTCCCCATTCTTACCCAGTGACCCCATACTCCCCATTCTTCCCCATCAATCCCATACTCCCCATTCTTACCCAGTGACCACATACACCCCATTCTGGCCAAGTAACCCCAGATTCCCCATTCTTACCCAGTAACCCCATACTCTCCATCTTACCCAGTAACCCCATACTCCCCATTCTTACGCAGTAATGCCATACTCCACATTCGTACACAGTAACCCCATACTCCCATTTCTTAACCAGTATACTCATCCTCCCCATTCTTACACAGTAACCCCCTATCTCCCCATTCTTAACCAATAACCACATTCTTACACAGTAACACCATACTCCCCATTCTTACCCAGTAACCCAATACTCCCCATTCTTACCCAGTAACCTCATACTCCCCATTCTTACCAAATAACCCAATACTCCCGATTCTTACCCAGTAACCCCATAGTCCACATGCCTACACAGTAACCCCATACTCCCCATTCTTAACCAGTAACCCCATAGTCCACATTCCTACACAGTAACCCCATTCTCCGCATTCTTACCCCGTAACCCCATACCCCGCTTTCATACCCAGTGACACCTTGGTACCGAATCGCACCCAGTAAACCCATACTCCCCATTCTTACCCATTAACACCATTCTCCCCATTCTTACCCAGTAACCCCATACACCCCATTCTTAACCAGTAACCCCATTCTCCCCATTCTTACCAAGTAACCCCATACTCACCATTCTTACCCAGTAACCCCATTCTCTCCATTCTTACACAGTAACCCCATTCTGCCCATTCTTACCCAGTAACCCCATAGTCCGCATTCTTACCCAGTAACCCCATTCTCCCCATTCTTACCCACTTGCCGCATACTACACATTCTTACCAGTAACCACCATTCTCCTCATTCTTACCCAGTAACTCCATACTCCCCATTCTCACCCATTAACCCCATACTCCCCATTTTTACCCATTAACCCCATTCTCCCCATTCTTACCCACAAACCCCATACTCCCCATTCTTACCCAGTAACCCCATACTCCCCATTCTTACCCAGTAACCCCAAACTCCCCATTCTACCCAGTAACCCCATACTCCCCATTCTTACCCAGTAACCCCATTCTCTCCATTCTTACCCAATAACCCCATTCTGCCCATTCTTACCCAGTAACCCCATGCTCCCCATTCTTACCCAGTAAACCCATACTCACCGTTCTTATCCAGTTACCATATACTCCCCATTCTTACGCAGTAATCCAATACTCCCCATTCTTACCCAGTAACCCCATTCTCCCCATTTTACCCAGTAACCCCATACTCCCCAATCTTACCCAGTAACCCCATTCTCCCCAATCTTACCCAGTAACCCCATTCTCCCCATTCTTACCCAGTAAACCCATTCTGCCCATTCTTTACCAGTAACCCCATGCTCCCCATTCTTACCCAGTAAACCCATTCACCCCATTCTTACCCACTTAGCGCGTACTCCGCATTCTTACCCAGTAACCCCCATTCTCTCCATTCTTACCCACAAGCCCCATACTCCGCATTTTTACCCAGTAACACCCATTCTCCCCATTCTTACCCACAAACCCCATTCTCCCCATTCTTACCCAGTAACACCATTCTCCCCATTCTTACCCATTAACACCATACTCCCCATTCTTACCCAGTAACCCCATACTCCCCATTCTTACCCAGTAACCCCATACTCCCCATTCTTACCCAGTAACGCCATTCTCCCCATTCTTAACCAGTAACCCCATACTCCCCATTCTTAACCAGTAACCCCATACTCCCCATTCTTACACAGAAACCCCATACTCCCCATTCTTAACCAGTAACCCCATACTCCCCATTCTTACCCAGTAACCCCATACTCCCCATTCTTACCCAGTAACCCCATACTCCCCATTCTTACCCAGTAACCCCATACTCACCGTTCTTATCCAGTTACCATATACTCCCCATTCTTACGCAGTAATCCAATACTCCCCATTCTTACCCATTAACCCCATACTCCCCATTCTTACCCATTAACCCCATTCTCCCCATTCTTAGCCAGTAAACCAAAACACCCCATTCTTGCCCAGTAACACCATGCTCCCCATTCTTACAAAGTAAACCCATTCACCACATTCTTACCACATAGCGCGTACTCCGCATTCTTACCTAGTAACCCCCATTCTCTCCATTCTTACCCACAAACCCCATAATCCGCATTCTTAACCAGTAACCCTCATTCTCCCAATCCTTACCCACAAACCCCATACTCCGCATTCTTACCCAGTAACCCCCATTCTCTCCATTCTTACCCACAAACCCCATACTCCCCATTCTTACCCAGTAACCCCATACTCACCGTTCTTAACCAGTAACTGCATACTCCCAATTCTAACGCAGTAATCCCATACATCCCTTTCTTACCCAGTAACCCCATACTCCCCATGCTTACCCAGTAACCCCATACTCCCCATTCTTACCGACAAACCCCATACTCCCCATTCTTACCCAGTAACCCCAAACTCCCCATTCTTACCCAGTAACCCCATACTCCGCATTCTTACCCAGTAACCCCCATTCTCTCCATTCTTACCCACAAACCCCATACTCCGCATTCTTACCCAGTAACACCCATTCTCCCCATTCTTACCCACAAACCCTATACTCCCCATTCTTACCCAGTAACCCCATTCTCCCCATTTTACCCAGTAACACCATACTCCCCAATCTTACCCAGGAACCCCATTCTCCCCATTCTTACCCAGTAACACCATTCTCCCCATTCTTACCCATTAACACCATACTCCCCATTCTTACCCAGTAACACCATACTCCACAATCTTACCCAGTAACCCCATTCTCCCCATTCTTACCCAGTAACCCCATACTCCCTAATCTTACCCAGTAACACCATTCAGCCCATTCTTACCCAGTAACCTCATTCTCCCCATTCTTACCCAGTAACGCCATTCTCCCCATACTTACCCAGTAAGCACAAACTCCTCATTCTTACCCAGAAACTCCATTCTCCTCATTCTTTCCCAGTAACCCCATACTCCCCATTCTTAACCAGTAACCCCATACTCCCCATTCTAACCCAGTAACCCCATTCTCTCCATTCATAGCAAGTAACCCCATACTCCCCATTCTTAACCAGTAACCCATACTCCCCATTCTAACCCAGTAACCCCATTCTCTCCATTCATAGCAAGTAACCCCATTCTACCCATTCTTACCCAGTAACCCCATATTCCCCATTCTTAACCAGTAACCCATTTTCCGCATTCTTACCCAGTAACCCATACTCCCCATTCTTACCCACTAACCCCATACTCCAAATATTTACCCAGTAACCCCATACTCCCCATTCTTATGCAGTAATCACATAATCCCCATTCTTACCCAGTAACCCAATACTCCCCATTCTTACACAGAAACCCCATACTCCCCATTCTTACCCAGTAACCCCATACTCCCCATTCTTACCCAGTAACCCCATACTCACCGTTCTTATCCAGTTACCATATACTCCCCATTCTTACGCAGTAATCCAATACTCCCCAATCTTACCCATTAACCCCATTCTCCCCATTCTTAGCCAGTAAACCAAAACTCCCCATTCTTGCCCAGTAACACCATGCTCCCCATTCTTACAAAGTAAACCCATTCACCACATTCTTACCACATAGCGCGTACTCCGCATTCTTACCTAGTAACCCCCATTCTCTCCATTCTTACCCACAAACCCCATACTCCGCATTCTTAACCAGTAACCCTCATTCTCCCAATCCTTACCCACAAACCCCATACTCCGCATTCTTACCCAGTAACCCCCATTCTCTCCATTCTTACCCACAAACCCCATACTCCCCATTCTTACCCAGTAACCCCATACTCACCGTTCTTAACCAGTAACTGCATACTCCCAATTCTAACGCAGGAATCCCATACATCCCTTTCTTACCCAGTAACCCCATACTCCCCATGCTTACCCAGTAACCCCATACTCCACATTCTCACCCACAAACCCCATACTCCCCATTCTTACCCAGTAACCCCATACTCCCCATTCTTACCCAGTAACCCCATTCTCTCCATTCTTACCCAATAATCCTATTCTGCCTATTCTTACCCAGTAACCCCATGCTCCCCATTCTTACCCAGAAAAACCATTCACCCCATTCTTACCCACTTAGCGCGTACTCCGCATTCTTACCCAGTAACCCCCATTCTCTCCATTCTTACCCACAAACCCCATACTCCGCATTCTTACCCAGTAACACCCATTCTCCCCATTCTTACCCACAAACCCTATACTCCCCATTCTTACCCAGTAACCCCATTCTACCCATTTTACCCAGTAACACCATACTCCCCAATCTTACCCAGGAACCCCATTCTCCCCATTCTTACCCAGTAACACCATACTCCCCAATCTTACCCAGTAACCCCATTCTCCACAATCTTACTAGTAACCCCATTCTCCCCATTCTTACCCAGTAACCCCGTACTCCCCATTCTTACCCAGTAACCCCATTCTGCCCATTCTTACCCAGTAACCCCATGCTCCCCATTCTTACCCAGTAAACCCATTCACCCCATTCTTACCCACTTAGCGCGTACTCCGCATTCTTACCCAGTAACCCCCATTCTCTCCATTCTTACCCACAAACCCCATACTCCGCATTCTTACCCAGTAACACCCATTCTCCCCATTCTTACCCACAAACCCTATACTCCCCATTCTTACCCAGTAACCCCATTCTCCCCATTTTACCCAGTAACACCATACTCCCCAATCTTACCCAGGAACCCCATTCTCCCCATTCTTACCCAGTAACACCATTCTCCCCATTCTTACCCATTAACACCATACTCCCAATTCTTACCCAGTAACACCATACTCCACAATCTTACCCAGTAACACCATTCAGCCCATTCTTACCCAGTAACCTCATTCTCCCCATTCTTACCCAGTAACGCCATTCTCCCCATACTTACCCAGTAAGCACAAACTCCTCATTCTTACCCAGAAACTCCATTCTCCTCATTCTTTCCCAGTAACCCCATACTCCCCATTCTTAACCAGTAACCCCATACTCCCCATTCTAACCCAGTAACCCCATTCTCTCCATTCATAGCAAGTAACCCCATACTCCCCATGCTTACCCAGTAACCCCATACTCCCCATTCTTACCCACAAACCCCATACTCCCCATTCTTACCCAGTAACCCCAAACTCCCCATTCTTACCCAGTAACCCCATACTCCCCATTCATACCCAGTAACCCCATTCTCTCCATTCTTACCCAATAATCCCATTCTGCCTATTCTTACCCAGTAACCCCATGCTCCCCATTCTTACCCAGAAAACCCATTCACCCCATTCTTACCCACTTAGCGCGTACTCCGCATTCTTACCCAGTAACCCCCATTCTCTCCATTCTTACCCACAAACCCCATACTCCGCATTCTTACCCAGTAACACCCATTCTCCCCATTCTTACCCACAAACCCTATACTCCCCATTCTTACCCAGTAACCCCATTCTACCCATTTTACCCAGTAACACCATACTCCCCAATCTTACCCAGGAACCCCATTCTCCCCATTCTTACCCAGTAACACCATACTCCCCAATCTTACCCAGTAACCCCATTCTCCACAATCTTACCAGTAACCCCATTCTCCCCATTCTTACCCAGTAACCCCGTACTCCCCATTCTTACCCAGTAACCCCATTCTGCCCATTCTTACCCAGTAACCCCATGCTCCCCATTCTTACCCAGTAAACCCATTCACCCCATTCTTACCCACTTAGCGCGTACTCCGCATTCTTACCCAGTAACCCCCATTCTCTCCATTCTTACCCACAAACCCCATACTCCGCATTCTTACCCAGTAACACCCATTCTCCCCATTCTTACCCACAAACCCTATACTCCCCATTCTTACCCAGTAACCCCATTCTCCCCATTTTACCCAGTAACACCATACTCCCCAATCTTACCCAGGAACCCCATTCTCCCCATTCTTACCCAGTAACACCATTCTCCCCATTCTTACCCATTAACACCATACTCCCAATTCTTACCCAGTAACACCATACTCCACAATCTTACCCAGTAACACCATTCAGCCCATTCTTACCCAGTAACCTCATTCTCCCCATTCTTACCCAGTAACGCCATTCTCCCCATACTTACCCAGTAAGCACAAACTCCTCATTCTTACCCAGAAACTCCATTCTCCTCATTCTTTCCCAGTAACCCCATACTCCCCATTCTTAACCAGTAACCCCATACTCCCCATTCTAACCCAGTAACCCCATTCTCTCCATTCATGGCAAGTAACCCCATTCTACCCATTCTTACCCAGTAACCCCATATTCCCCATTCTTAACCAGTAACCCATTTTCCGCATTCTTACCCAGTAACCCATACTCCCCATTCTTACCCACTAACCCCATACTCCAAATATTTACCCAGTAACCCCATAGTCCCCATTCTTATGCAGTAATCACATAATCCCCATTCTTACCCAGTAACCCAATACTCCCCATTCTTACACAGAAACCCCATACTCCCCATTCTTAACCAGTAACCCCATACTCCACATTCTTACCCAGTAACCCCATAATCACCGTTCTTATCCAGTTACCATATGCTCCCCATTCTTACGCAGTAATCCAATACTCCCCATTCTTACCCAGTAACCCCATACTCCCCATTCTTACCCAGTAACCCCATCCTCCCCATTCTGAACAGGTAACCCCATTCTCCCCATTCTTAACCAATAACCCCATTCTTACACAGTAACCCCACACTCCCCATTCTTACCCAGTAACCCAATAATGCCCATTCTTACCCAGTAACCCCATACTCCCCATTCTTACCAAGGAACCCCATACTCCCGATTCTTACCCAGTAACCCAAGACACCCCATTCTTAACCAGTAACCCCATAGTCCACATTCTTACCCAGTAACCCCATTCTCCTCATTCTTACCCCGTCACCCCATACTCCCCATTCATTCCAAGTGACCCCTTGGTCCCCATTCTCAACCATTAACCCCATACTACCAATTCTTACCCATTAACCCCTTTCTCCCCATTCTTAGCCAGTAAACCCAAACTCCCCATTCTTTCCCAGTAACTCCATTCTCCCCATTCTTACGCAATAACCCCATTCTGCCCATTCTTACCCAGTAACCCCATGCTCCCCATTCTTACCCAGTAAGCCCATTCACCACATTCTTACCCACATAGCGCGTACTCCGCATTCTTACCTAGTAACCCCCATTCTCTCCATTCTTACCCACAAACCCCATACTCCGCATTCTTACCCAGTAACACCCATTCTCCCAATTCTTACCCACAAACCCCATACTCCGCATTCTTACCCAGTAACCCCCATTCTCTCCATTCTTACCCACAAACCCCATACTCCCCATTCTTACCCAGTAAACCCATACTCACCGTTCTTACCCAGTAACTGCATACTCCCAATTCTAACGCAGTAATCCCATACATCCCTTTCTTACCCAGTAACCCCATACTCCCCATTCTTACCCAGTAACCCCAAACTCCCCATTCTTACCCAGTAACCCCATACTCCCCATTCTTACCCAGTAACCCCATTCTCTCCATTCTTACCCAATAATCCCATTCTGCCTATTCTTACCCAGTAACCCCATGCTCCCCATTCTTACCCAGAAAACCAATTCACCCCATTCTTACCCACTTAGCGCGTACTCCGCATTCTTACCCAGTAACCCCCATTCTCTCCATTCTTACCCACAAACCCCATACTCCGCATTCTTACCCAGTAACACCCATTCTCCCCATTCTTACCCACAAACCCTATACTCCCCATTCTTACCCAGTAACCCCATTCTACCCATTTTACCCAGTAACACCATACTCCCCAATCTTACCCAGGAACCCCATTCTCCCCATTCTTACCCAGTAACACCATACTCCCCAATCTTACCCAGTAACCCCATTCTCCACAATCTTACCAGTAACCCCATTCTCCCCATTCTTACCCAGTAACCCCGTACTCCCCATTCTTACCCAGTAACCCCATTCTGCCCATTCTTACCCAGTAACCCCATACTCCCCATTCTTACCCAGTAACCCCATACACCCCATTCTTACCCAGTAACCCCATACTGCCCATTCTTACAAAATAACCCTATTCTCCCCATTCTTACCCAATAACACCATTCTTACACAGTAACCCCATACTCCACATTCTTACCCAGTAACCCCATACTCCACATTCTTAACCAGTAACCCCATACTCCCCATTCTTACCCAGCAACCCCATGCTCCCCATTCTTACCCAGTAACCCCATACTCCCCATTCTTACTCAGTAACCCAATACTCCCCATTCTTACCCAGTAACCCCATACTCCCCATTCTTAACCAGTAACCCCATAGTCCACATTCCTACACAGTAACCCCATTCTCCGCATTCTTACCACGTAACCCCATACCCCGCATTCATACCCAGTGACACCTTGGTCCCGATTCTCACCCAGTAAACCCATACTGCCCATTCTTAACCATTAACACCATTCTCCCCATTCTTACCCAGTAACCCCATACTCCCCATTCTTACCCAGTAACCCCATTCTCTCCATTCTTACCCAGTAACCCCATTCTGCCCATTCTTACCCAGTAACCCCATAGTCCGCATTATTACCCAGTAACCCCATTCTCCCCTTTCTAACCCAATAACCCCATTCTTACACAGTAAACCCACACTCCCCATTCTTACCCAGTAACACAATAGTCCCCATTCAAACCCAGTAACCCCATACTCCCCATTCTTACCAAGTAACCCCATACTCCCGATTCTTACCCAGTAACCCGAGACAACCCATTCTTAACCAGTAACCCCATTCTCCTCATTCTTACCCCATAACCCCATAATCCCTATTCATGCCAAGTGACCCCTTGGTCCCCATTCTCACCCATTAAACCCATACTCCACATTCTTACCCATTAACCCCATTCTCCCCATGCTTAGCCAGTAACCCCAAACTCCCCATTCTTACCCAGTGACTCCATTCTCCCCATTCTTACCCAGTAACCCCATTCTCCCCATTCTTACCCAATAACCCCATTCTGCCCATTCTTACCCAGTAACCCCATGCTCCCCATTCTTACCCAGTAAACCCATTCACCCCATTCTGAGCCACTTAGCGCGTACTCCGCATTCTTACCAGTAACCCCCATTCTCCTCATTCTTACCCAGTAACTCCATACTCCCCATTCTTCCCAGTAATCCCATACTCCACATTCTTACCCAGTAACTCCATACTCCCCATTCTTACCCAGTAACCCCATACTCCCCATACTTACCGCGTAACCCCATACTCCCCATTCTTACCCAGTAACACTATTCTCCCTATTCTTACCCAGTAACCCCATACTCCCCATTCTTACCCAGTAACCCCATAATCCCCATTCTTACGCAGTAATGCCATATTCCACATTCGTACACAGTAACCCCATACACCCCATTCTTACGCAGTAACCCAATACTCCCCATTCTTACCCAGTAACCTCATCCTCCCCATTCTTACCCAGTAATCAAAAACTCCACATTCTTACCCACTAACCCCATACTCCCCATTCTTACAAAGTAACCCCGAACTCCCCATTCTTACCAAGTAACCCCGCACTCCCCATTCTTACCCAGTAACCCCATACTTCGTATTCTTACCCAGTAAACCCATAGTCCACATTCTTACCCAGTAACCCCATACTCCCCATTCTTACCCAGTAACCCCTTACTCCTCATTCTTACCCAGTAACTTCATTATCCCCATTCTTACCCAGTAACACCATACTCCCCATTCCTTCCCAGTAATCCCATACTCCCCATTCTAATTCAGTAACCCCATACTCCCCATTCATACCCAGTAACTCCATTCTCCCCATTCTTACCCAGTAACTCCATATTCCCCATTCTTACACAGTGACCCCATTGTACCCATTCTTACCCAGTAACACATACTCCCAATTCTTACCCAGTAACCCCATACTCCACATTCTTAACCAGTAACCCCATACTCCCCATTCTTACCCAGTAACCCCATTCGCCCCATTCTTAACCAGTAACCCCATGCTCCCCATTCTTATGCAGTAATCACATACTCCCCATTCTTACCCAGTAACCCCGTACACCCCATTCTTACCCAGTAACCCCATTCTCCCCATTCTTACCCAGTAACTCAATACTCCCCATTCAAACCCACTAACCCCATACTCCCCATTCTTACCAAGTAACCCCATACTCCACATTCTTACCCAGTAACCCGAGACACCCCATTCTTAACCAGTAACCCCATTGTCCACATTCTTACTCAGTAACCCCATTCTCCTCATTCTTACCCCGTAACCCCATACTCCCCATTCATACCAAGTGACACCTTGGTCCACATTCTCACCCATTAACCCCATACTCCCCATGCTTACCCATTAACCCCAATCTCCCCATTCTTACCCAGTAACCCCAATCTCCCCATTCTTACCCAGTAACTCCATTCTCCCCATTCTTACCCAGTAACCCCATTCTCTCCATTCTTACCCAGTAACCCCATTCTCTCCATTCTTACCCAATAACCCCATTCAGCCCATTCTTACCCAGTAACCCGATGCTCCCCATTCTTACAAAGTAAACCCATTCACCCCATTCTTACCAACTTAGCGCGTACTCCGCATTCTTACCCAGTAACCCCAATTCTCTCAATTCTTACCCACAATCCGCATACTCCCCATTCTTACGCAGTAACGCCATATTCCCCAATCTTACCCAGTAACCCCATTCTCCCCATTCTTACCCAGTAACCCCATACTCCCCATTCTTACCCAGTAACCCCATGCTCCACATTCTTACCCAATAACCCCATGCTCCCCGTACTTAACCAGAAACACCATACTCCCCATTCTTACCAAGTAACCCCATACTCGCAATTCTTATCCAGTAACCCAATACACCCCATTCTTACACAGTAACTCCATTCTCCCCATTCTTACCCAGTAACCCGATAGTCCCCATTCTTACCCACTAACCCCATACTTCCCATTCTTACAAAGTAACCCGAACTCCCCATTCTTACCAAGCAACCCGGCACTCCCCATTCTTACCCAGTAACCCCATAGTCCACATTCTTACCCAGTAACCCCATACTCCCCATTCTTACCCAGTAACCCTATACTCCCCATTCTTACCCAGTAACCCCTTACTCCATATTCTTACCCAGTAACCCCATTCTCCCCATATTTACCCAGGAAGCACATACTCCTCATTCTTACCCAGTAACCCCTTACTCCCCATTCTTACCCAATAAACCCATTCTCCCCATATTTACCCAGTAACCCCATACTGCCCATTCTTACCCAGTAACCCCATAGTCCGCATTCTTACCAGAAACCCCCATTCTCCTCATTCTTACCCAGTAACTCCATACTCCCCATTCTTACCCAGTAATCCCATTCTCCCCATTCTTACCCAATAACCCCATTCTCCCCATTCTTACCCAGTAACCACATACTCCCCATTCTTACCCAGTAACCGCATACTCCCCATTTTACCCAGTAAACCCATACTCCCCATTCTTGCCCATCAACCCAATACTCCCCATTCTCCCCCTCTGACTACATACACCCCATTCTTACCCAGTAACCCCATACTCCCCATTCTTACCCAGTAACCCCATACTCCCCATTCTTACCCAGTAACCCCATACACCCCATTCTTACCCAGTAACCCCATACTCCCCATTCTTACAAAATAACCCTATTCTCCCCATTCTTACCCAATAACACCATTCTTACACAGTAACCCCATACTCCACATTCTTACCCAGTAACCCCATACTCCACATTCTTAACCAGTAACCCCATACTCCCCATTCTTACCCATCAACCCCATGCTCCCCATTCTTACCCAGTAACCCCATACTCCCCATTCTTACCCAGTAACCCAATACTCCCCATTCTTACCCAGTAACCCCATACTCCCCATTCTTAACCAGTAACGCCATAGTCCACATTCCTACACAGTAACCCCATTCTCCGCATTCTTACCACGTAACCCCATACCCCGCATTCATACCCAGTGACACCTTGGTCCCGATTCTCACCCGGTAAACCCATACTCCCCATTCTTAACCATTAACACCATTCTCCCCATTCTTACCCAGTAACCCCATACTCCTCATTCTTACCCAGTAACCCCATACTCCCCATTCTTACCCAGTAACCCCATTCTCTCCATTCTTACCCAGTAACCCCATTCTGCCCATTCTTACCCAGTAACCCCATAGTCCGCATTATTACCCAGTAACCCCATTCTCCCCTTTCTAACCCAATAACCCCATTCTTACACAGTAAACCCACACTCCCCATTCTTACCCAGTAACACAATAGTCCCCATTCAAACCCAGTAACCCCATACTCCCCATTCTTACCAAGTAACCCCATACTCCCGATTCTTACCCAGTAACCCGAGACAACCCATTCTTACCCAGTAACCCCATTCTCCTCATTCTTACCCCATAACCCCATAATCCCTATTCATGCCAAGTGACCCCTTGGTCCCCATTCTCACCCATTAAACCCATACTCCACATTCTTACCCATTAACCCCATTCTCCCCATGCTTAGCCAGTAAACCCAAACTCCCCATTCTTACCCAATGACTCCATTCTCCCCATTCTTACCCAGTAACCCCATTCTCCTCATTCTTACCCAATAACCCCATTCTGCCCATTCTTACCCAGTAACCCCATGCTCCCCATTCTTACCCAGTAAACCCATTCACCCCATTCTGAGCCACTTAGCACGTACTCCGCATTCTTACCAGTAACCCCCATTCTCCTCATTCTTACCCAGTAACTCCATACTCCCCATTCTTACCCAGTAATCCCATACTCCACATTCTTACCCAGTAACCCCATACTCCCCATTCTTACCCAGTAACCCAATACTCCCCATTCTTACCCAGTAACCCCATACTCCCGATTCTTACCCAGTAACCCGAGACACCCCATTCTTAACCAGTAACCCCCTAGTCCACATTGTTACCCAGTAACCCCATTCTCCTCATTCTTACCCCGTAACCCCATACTCCCCATTCGTACCCAGTGACCCCTTGGTCCCAATTCTCACCCATTAACACCATACTCCCCATTCTTACCCATTAACCCCATTCTCCCCATTCTTACCCAATAACCCCATTCTGCCCATTCTTACCCAGTAACCCCATGCTCCCCATTCCTACCCAATAAACCCATTCACCCCATTCTTACCCACTTAGCGCGTACTCCGTATTCTTACCCAGTAACCCCCATTCTCCCCATCCTTACCCACAAACCCCATACTCCGCATTCTTACCCAGTAACCCCCATTCTCCCCATTCTTACCCACAAAACCCATACTCCCCATTCTTACCCAGTAACCCCTTACTCCCCATTCTTACCCAGTAACCCCATTCTCCCCATTCTTACCCAGTAACCCCATACTCCCCATTCTTACCCAGTAACTTCATTCTCCCCATTCTTACCCAGTAACCCCATACTCCCCACTCTTACCCAGTAATACCATACTCCGCATTCTTACCCAGTAACCCAATAATCCCTATTCTTACCCAGCAACCCCATACTCCCCATTCTTCCCCAGTAACCCAAGACACCCCATTCTTAACCAGTAACCCCATAGTCCACATTCTTACACAGTAACCCCATTCTCCTCATTCTTACCCCGTAACCCCATACTCCCCATTCACACCCAGTGACCCTTTGGGCCCCATTCTCACCCATTAACCCCATACACCCCATTCTTACCCATTAACCCCATTCTCCCCATTCTTCGCCAGTAACCCCAAACTCCCCATTCTTACCCAGTAACCCCATTCTCCCCATTCTTACCCACTTAGCGCATACTCCGCATTCTTACCCAGTAACCCTCATTCTCTCCATTCTTACCCACAAACCCCATACTCGGCATTCTTACCCAGTAACCCCAATTCTCCCCATTCTTACCCAGTAACCCCATACTCCCCATTTTTACCCAGTAACCCCATAATCCCCATTCTTACCCAGTAAACCACGCGCTCCCCATTCTTACACATCAACCACATACACCCATTATTACCCAGTGACCCCATACTCCCCATTCTTACCCAGTAACCCCATTCTCCCCATTCTTACCCAGTAACCCCATTCTCCGCATTCTAACCCAGTGACCCCATACTCTCCATTCTTACCCTGTAACCCGATTCTTACCCAGTAACCCCATACTCCCCATTCTTACCCACAAACCCCATACTCCCCATTCTTACCCAGTAACCCCAGTCTTCCCATTCTACCCAGTAACCCCGTTCTCCCCATGCCCTTATGACCTTTGATTCAGGGGGTTTATGCGTAGAATAACAGATTTTCTTGAGTGCTTAACAGACTGGAATGTAATCGAGGGTTTCGGGTGGTTTATTAAAGGATTAACAGATACCCGGGAGTGAGTTATAGTTTGGAATCTAATCAAGGGCTCGGGTGGTTTATATATAGAATAACAGATACCCGGGAGTGAGTTACAGACTGGAATCTAATCGAGGGGTTCGGGTGGTTTATATATAGATTAACAGACACCCGGGAGTGAGTTACGGACTGGAATCTAATTGAGGGGTTCGGGTGGTTTAAATATAGAGTAACAGATACCCAGGAGTGAGTTACAGACTGGAATCTAATCGTGAGGTTCGGGTGTTTTAAATATAGAGTTACAGATACCCGGGAGTGAGTTACAGACTGGAATCTAATCGAGGGGTTCGGGTGGTTTATATATAGAATAACAGATACCCGAGAGTGAGTTACAGACTGGAATCTAATCGAGGGGTTCAGGTGGTTTATATCTAGAGTAACAGACACCCAGGAGTGAGTTACAGACTGGAATCTAATCGAGGGGTTCGGGTGGTCTATATATAGAATAACAGATACCCGGGAGTGAGTTACAGACTGGAATCTAATCGAGGGTTTCGGGGTGGTTTATATATAGAATAACAGATACCCGGGAGTGAGTTACAGACTGGAATCTAATCGAGCGGTTCGGGTGATTTATATATAGAATAACAGATACTCGGGAATGAGTTACAGACTGGAATCTAATCAAGGGGCTGGACACAGAAACAGGCCATTAATCGAGTTGTTCAAAATCATGTGGGGTTTGGATAGAGTAAGTAAGGAGAAACTGTTTCCAGTGGCAGGTGGGTCGGTAACCAGAGGGGAACACAGATTGAAGAGAATCGGTAAAAGAACCAGAGTGGGGAGATGAGGAGAATTTTTTTTTTTACACAGCGAGTTGTTGTGATCTGGAAGGCGCTGCCTGAAAGGGCGGCGGAAGCAGATTCAATAGGAACTTTCCAAAGGGGAAATTGGATAAATATTTGAAGGGGCAAAATTTGAAGGGATATGGGGAACGAGCGGGAGGGAGTGGGACTAATTGGATAGCTCTTTCAAAGAGCCAGCAGAGGCACAATGGGCTGAATGGCCTCATTCTGTGCTGGATACGATTCTACAATTCTATCCAATTGAAGTTTTTTTAAGATTATTAAAGGATTTGACAGGATAAAATGATTTGTTTTGGGGGAGGGGAGTCCAGAACAAGGGTGGGGGCTGGGTTGGGGCGGGGGGCCACTGGGTGGGGTTAACCTTAAAACAAGAGCCAGGCTGTTCAGGGGTGAGGTCAGGAAGGGCTTCCTCACACAGAGGAGGGGAGTGGGAATCCGGGAATTCTCTCCCCACCACCCCCCCACCCCCCAGCAAAAATGTCAAGGCTTTGGAGTCGGGTGGGGGGGGGCGGTGTCAATTAGAAATTTGTAAACTGAGACAGATACATTTTTGCTGGGGAAGGGGATTAAGGCTTATGGAACCAAGGCTGGGTTACAGATCAGCCGAGGGGAAAGTGAATACTGGAACAGGCTCGAGGGGCAGAATGGCCTCCTCCTCGGTCTTATGCATGAATGGGGAAGTACTTACCTCCTCGCCCCAGTCTGCACCCAAGCTGTTCTTGATGATCCAGTAAGGATGACCTCGGGCTGTCAGAATGAGAGGGCAACACAGAGTGAGTGAAGGAGACCTCGCTCCTGTTGATGGACATTGCGCTGTTGGATTGTCCCTCCCCTCAGCCCACAGTCACTCGCAAAGGTTTCGTGAAGGCCGGCGCTTTACTCCCGAACGATTTAACACGGCAATCTTCCCGTTGTCAGGGGGAGGAGACGAGCGCCACTGGGCTCCCACTGGGTGGGAGAACCGGCTCGGAATATCGCCTTGCCTCCCGTCACCAGGCAACCGGAGAATTCCACCGGAGAGGGGGAGACGCCCGGACAGATTTGTTTTCAAGTGGAAGGCGTGGAGCTGGAGGGTGGTTGGGGAAGGGGTGGAGGGTGGGGGGAGGATTACAGGAATTTCCCCTCCGGATTTACGACGGCGATCAAAGTCTTGACAACCTTGGCGTCTGACAGGGTTCGTTTGCACTCGATCGATGTATCGTTCGCACTCAGAAGTAATCGGTTCGCTATCGTTTGACATCTCAGGGAGTGACCAACCTTTGTGATTGGCAACATCGCTCACCTTAACCATTCTGACACCCACAACAATCATTGGCTGCTTCTATGGACAGGACAGCTTCATTTCACTTCAGAACTGCACCCAGAGATTTTAGAGGCTTCAGTTCAGGGCTCAGAGTTGTCTTCCAGACCCCCGGAGGATTCAGACAGTCTGGGCCCTGCCGGGTATCAGACAGCCTCCCGTTACCCTGGGAATGGGGATTGTGGCCTCCGCTGGAGGCACCTCCTCTGAGGAGGAAGAGAGGGGCAGAAGGGGGAGGAGGTCAGGTCTCCCCATGCAGCTCCCAGGAGAGGGACCTGTGGGAGGAGAGGCGCAGACACAAGGGGGGCAGGGCCAGCAGGAAGTCCAAGGTGGAAGGGGCCACAGAAGATGCCACTATCCTGCTGCCAGGGTTTACAGGCAGCGATGCAGCTACCTCAATATGTCTGAGGTCAATGCCAAAGGAGGCTCCACCTCTCCAGGGAGACAGTGACCTCCATTTGTCAGAGGATTGGGCCTGAGATCAGCTCTGACTGTGTGGGTGGACACCCCACGCCAGTGGCTCTGAAGGTCACAGTGACCCTCAACTTCCCTGCCTCCGGCTCTTTCCAGGGCTCAATGGGGGATCTGAGTGGAGTCTCCCAATCAACTGTCCACAGTTGCTTCAAGCTGGTGACAGACGCTCTGTTCAGGCAGGTATTGACTTTCATTCATTACTGTACGGACGAGGCCTGACAGACTGAGAGAGCCAGAGGCTTCGTGGCCATTGTTGGCTTCCCCCGTGTCCAGGGTGCTATAGACTGTACACATGTGGCCATCAAGGCACCAGCAGGTCAGCCGGGGGCCTTTGTCAACAGGTAGGGCTTCCACCCCATGAACGTACAGATAGTGTGTGACCACAGGATGCTGGTTCTACAAGTCTGTGCAAGGTACCCAGGCAGCTCTCACAACACCCACATCCTGAGACACTCCCAGGTGCCGGGGCTCTTCAGTGCTCCGGCCCGGCTGGATGGGTGGCTGCTGGGTGACAAGGGCTATCCCCTCAGAAGGTGGCTCATGACACCTCTCTGCCATCCAAGAACAGAGGCTGAGCAGCTGGACAACAGGAGCCTCCACAAGGGCCATGATAAAGAGGCCAGTTGATCTTCTGAAGATGCGCTTCTGATGCCTGGACTGTTCAGGGGGAGCACTGCAATACCCCCCCGAGCGGGTATCACTGATAGTGGTTACACGCTGCCCTCTCCACAATCTGGCCCTGGCAAGGGGGCACCCTCTGGAGGGAGAGGCTCTTGACGCAGCTCCACAGGCCACAGAGGATGAGTCCAGCAGTGAATCCGAGGACGAGGACACTCAGGACAACGCTGAGGGGGATAGACGCCGACCTGGGCAACATCCAGGGAGGCAGGGACACCCGGGAGACTTCAACCCAATGCCCTTTCAGGTGGCTGCCAAATAAGAACCACCACCACATGCCAGGGCTGCAGGCCCCACACTCCATCCCTGACAGGGCCAGTTCCTTGGTCAACAACATACACGATGGGCAGAATATTGAGCTGGGCGGGTGGGCAAGCATCCAGTCCGGGCCAGCGTAAAATGACGCCCGGTGATGTCGGGGGAGCATCCCGACGCCATCGTGTAGTCCCGCGATATTTCGCTATTGGCGCACGCCAGCCGACAATTAAAAGGCCGATTGAGGCCACTAAAAAGCGAATTAAATTCAAATTGACGTTGCCCATCCAACCTGGCCGGGCAGGATAAAAGGCCAAAAGAAATTTCACCCACGGGCTGGATGAGGTTTCCCTGAAGCAAATAAAAATAAAATCAAAATTTTACACTTGAATTAAAAACATGTCCCTGCTCACGCGACAGGGTCACACGAGGGGACGTGTTTTGCAGTATTTTTATTTTGTTCATAAAAGTTTTTTTCAAACAGCGCGTCAACTCCCTGAAGCAGCTCCATGCCTCAGGGGGGAATGAAGTGCTTTCTCTCTCGCGCGCTTGCGTGAAGCTGGGCCTAGGCCCGGTTGCCCTCCTCCCCTCGCCCTCACAGGCTGCGTGAAGCTGGGCCTAGGCCCGGTTGCCGTCCTCCCCTCACCCTCACAGGCTGCGTGAAGCTGGGCCTAGGCCTGGTTGCCCTCCTCCCCTCGCCCTCACAGGCTGCATGAAGCTGGGCCTAGGCCCGGTTGCCCTCCTCCCCTAGCCCTCACAGGCTGCGGTCAGCGCTGCCACTCGCGATCCACCCTCGCTGGTCGGGCCTTAATTGGCCTGACCACCCCCTGGATAAAATCGTGGTGCGGTGCCAATTGTGGGCAGCGGTGGCCCCACTGCCAGTGCCCTGGGCACTCTCTGCCTCCGCGTGCACCTCAAGCGAGTGTGAAGTGCCCTCGCCAAAGCGCACCGAGATGCCAGGTGACGATCCTATGCCCACCCACCGAGGTGCTGGTATCTGCGCTGGTGCCTGCTTGACAGAGAGGGTGTGACGCTGGTGCGTGCTGAGCAGGGGGTCAGGGGTGGGCCTTCAGGGTCCTCGTTGCGGGTGCCCGCTGATGAGCCTAACAGGGGCAAGAAGGGCATGGCATTGGTTTAAATCATCACACTGTCACTGTGCATGCACCCTGGTGAGACAGAGATATGCATCATGGTGCCCTTGTCTTTCCGTTATCAGTTGTGGGGGGGTGGGGGGTTCCAGGCTCCAGGCTCACATCAGTATAGAGACAACAGTGCAATGGTTGCTGGGACAGACAGTCTGACCTCGGTGTGCTGCCGTCTTACCTCCCCCGGCACCCCAAACTCACCGCGGCCGCTTGACCGAGGTGCGTGACGCCTCTCCAGCTCCCAGGGCTTCCTGCTGGTATCGCCAGAGGACGAGGAGGTGTGGGGTTCCCCCGCCAGTCCGCGACCTCTCAACATTGTTATTGGATGTCTTCTCTTGAAAGGGCAGAGGGGCAGTGATTAGATCCGCCCTCTACCCACAGCGCCATTGCAGCCTGGCCAATCCCAGCTGAGGAACACTTCGCAGGTGACTCATGACCGTGGAGCTGCAAGGCACTCAGTCCAAGCAGCCAGGGCTCACCCCCCCCCAACCCCCCTTGGCCAGCTCCTGCCTCATTGGCATTTGCCGCTCACTCTCTAAGACCTCTGAGGTCCAAGGGGGCAATGGGGATCTCCTACCTGCTGTGCTAAGTGACCCACGCCAACACGGCACTCACCCTTCCCAGTCGCAGGAGATCATTGACGCGCTTCCGGCACTGCACCCCTGTGCCCCTCACCACGTCGAGTCTGCTGACCCTGGGTGCCACCTCCTCCCAGATCTTTTTGGTGAGGTTGGGGGGGGGAGGGGGTGGGGGAGGCCTCCTCCTCCCATCCCCAGGGACAGGGGTGTCTCTCGTGGCTGCCACCTTCCCCCAGGAGGGCAGCGAGGCACTCGTCCGTAAAACACAGGGCTTGCTGTCCCTGCCCTCCAGCGCACCCTGTCTACCCGCTACCGCCTCCATTAGCTGCTCTTCCATGCCTGTGGGTGGCAGCCTTCCAGGGGCTACTAAGGCCACATTTGAATCAGCGGCCGGGTTGTCATTAGACCCGATGGACATCAAGCCCCTTTATAATAGACTCTAACATTTTCCCAATGATGGACGTTAAACTAACTGGCCTATAGTTACCTGTTTTTTGTCTCCCTCCCTTTTTGAATAAGGGTGTTACATTGGCAGTTTTCCAATCCTCCGGGACTTTTCCAGAATCTAAGGATTCTTGGACAGTTACTACCAGTGCATCCACTATCTCCTTAGCTACTTCCTTTCATACCTTAGGATGCAACCCATCAGGTCCAGGGGACTTATCGGCCTTTAGCCCCATTAGTTTCCCTAGTACTTTTTCTCTGGTGATAGTTATTATATTTATTTCTTCCCCCCCTTTTGCCCCATGATTATTTAGTATTTTTGGTATGCTATTAGTGTCTTCTACCATGAAGACTGATGCAAAGTATTTATTCAACTCCTCTGCCATTTCCTGTTCCCCATTATTATTTCCCCAGTCTCATTCTCTAAGGGGCCTATATTCACTTTGGTCTCTCTTCCTAGTTATATATTTAAAGAAGCTCTTCCTGTCCGTTTTTGTATTACTCGCTAGTTTGCCCTCAAAGTTTATTTTCTCCCTCTTTATTATATTTTTGGTCATCTTCTGTTGGTTTTTAAAACTTTCCCAATCCTCTGACTTACCACTAATCTTTGTCACATTGTATGTTTTTTCTTTCAATTTGATTCTATCCTTAACTTCCTTGGTTAACCATTGTTGGTTTATCCCTTTCCTAGAATCCTTCTTCCTCACTGGGATATTTCTTTGCTGTGAGTCGTGAACTATTTTCTTAAACGACTGCCATTGTTCATCAACCATCTTTTCTGCTAAACTCCTTTCCCAGTCCACTCCAGCCGCTTCTGCCCACATTCCTTTGTACTTACCCTTATTTACGTTTGGCACAGTTGTTTCTGACCCATGTTTCTCACTCTCAAACTGAATGCTAAATTCTACCATGTTATGGTCACTGTTTCCTAGGGGATCTTTTATTCTGAGATCATTTATTAAACCTGTCTCATTGCACATTACCAGATCCAAAATAGCCTGATTCCTAGTTGGATCCACAACATATTGTTCTAGGAAACGGTCCCAAATGCACTCTATGAATTCTTGCTCGTGGCTACCTCTGCCAATTTGATTTTCCCGATTTACATGATCGTCACCCATGATTAATGTACTGCCTTTTTTAACATGCCGTCCCCAGACCTCCCCTCCCCCTCCCCACGCTATCTCCATCTCTACCCTCCCCCTCACCCTTCCTCTCTCTCCCCCTCCCCTTCTCTCAGCCTCCACCACAGCCCTCACCCCTTCCCCATCCCACTTTCCTCTCACACCTTCCCCAACTCAACCCCTCAACCTCTCCCTCACCCTCCCTCCTCTCTCCCCCTCCCTGGCCACTGTTTCTCCCCGTCGCCTCCTCCCTCCCCATCCCCCTCTTTCCCCCTCACCCTCCCCCCTCAGCTTTACAGACCGTCCCCCTCCCCCACTCTCAGCCTCCCCCAACCCACCCCCCGCCCACCCTGGAGAGCTCAGCTCACGCAGCCAGAACTGGAAGGGGCGGTGAGGCCTGTTCTGCTGCATCTTGCAAGCCAACCTGGACGAGCGATGGTGGCCGAGGCAGGTCAATGGTCAGGTTGGGGAAGTTGGCAGAGAGTCGCTGGTGGGGGTGGGGGTGTTGCCTGAGGGTTGGTGGCGGGTGGAGAGGTCCTAAGGATGGGGCTGGGGGTTGGGGAGGGGTAAACGGTGAAGGACCCGAGATTGAGGGTGGGGAAGCTTAGGCCCGAGGCTGGGAGAGCTCGGGGCAGCTTGTGGGGGGAGAGGGGACAGCAGCGGGGAGGGGGGAGGGGGGAGAGACAGGGAGAGAGGGGAGAGGAGAGAGCTGGGGGAGGGGGGAGGGGGGAGAGCCGGGTGGGGGGGGGGGGCGGGGAGAGACAGGGGGAGAGGGGAGAGGAGAGAGCTGAGGGAGGGGGGAGGGGGGAGAGAGGAGGGGGGAGAGCCGGGGGGTGTGGGGAGGGGGGAGAGCTGGTTGGGGAGGGGGGAGGGGAGGGGGGACAGGAGAGAGCCAGTGGGAGGGGGGAGAGGAGAGGGGGGAGAGCCAGGGGGAGGGGGGAGGGGGGAGAGGAGAGAGCCGGGGGGAGGGGGGAGGGGGGAGAGGAGAGAGCCGGGGGGAGGGGGGAGGGGGGAGAGGAGAGAGCCGGGGGGAGGGGGGAGGGGGGAGGGGGGAGAGGAGAAGGGGAGAGCCGATGGGTGGAAGGGGGAGGGGGGAGGGGGGACGGGGGAGGGGAGAGAGACGGGGGGAGGGGGGTAAGGAGAGGGGGGAGATGAGAGGGGGGACGGGGGAGAGGAGAGGAGGGAGAGGAGAAGGGGAGAGCCGATGGGTGGAAGGGGGAGGGGGGAGGGGAGAGAGACGGGGGGAGGGGGGAGGGGGGACGGGGAGGGGAGAGAGACGGGGGGAGGGGGGAGGGGGGACGGGGAGGGGAGAGAGACGGGGGGAGGGGGAGAGCTGGGTTGGGGGGGGGAGAGGAGAGGAGGGAGAGGAGGGGGCGAGGGGGGAGGGGAGAGAGACGGGGGGAGGGGGAGAGCTGGGTTGGGGGGGGGAGAGGAGAGGAGGGAGAGGAGGGGGCGAGGGGGGAGGGGAGAGAGATGGGGGGAGGGGAGAGAGATGGGGGGAGGGGAGAGAGATGGAGGGAGGGGAGAGAGATGGGGGGAGGGGGGAGAGATGGGGGGAGGGGAGAGAGATGGGGGGAGGGGGGAGAGATGGGGGGAGGGGAGAGAGATGGAGGGAGGGGGGAGAGATGGGGGGAGGGGAGAGAGATGGGGGAGGGGGAGAGATGGAGGCATTGTTTAGGTCTTGGCCATTGGGAGGAGATCGGTGGGGCGGGAGGTGATGTGGGGAAGGGGAAGGCCACTAAACTCTGAGAGGAGAGCCTTGGTGAGGGCCAGGGGGAAGGGAGGGAACAGGGACACCGAGACTCATGCTGCTCATCCTGCATGGTTTACTCCCAGGACAGCAATTCATGAAAGAGTACAATGATTGGACTGACAAGTGGCAAGTAACATTCATACCACACAAGTGTCAGGCAATGACCATCTCCAACAAGAGAGAATCTAACCTTCACCCCTTGACGTTCAATGGCATTACCATCACTGAATCCACCACTATCAACAACCTGGGGGTTACCATTGACCAGAAACTGAACTGGACTAGACATATAAATACTGTGGCTACAAGAGGTCAGAGGCTGGGAATCCTGTGGAGAGTAACTCACCTCCTGACTCCCCAAAGCCTGTCCACCATCTACAAGGCACAAATCAGGAGTATGGTGGAATACTCCCCACTTGCCTGGATGAGTGCAGCTCCCACAACACTCAAGAAGCTCAACACCATCCAGGACAAAGCAGCCCCGCTTGATTGGCACCCCATCCACAAACATTCACTCCCTCCACCACCGACGAACAGTAGCAGCAGTGTGTGTACCATCTGCAAGATGCACTGCAGCAACTCACCAAGGCTCCTTCGACAGCACCTTCCAAACCCATAACCTCTACCATCTAGAAGGACAAGGGCAGCAGACACATGGGAACGCCACCACCTGCAAGTTCCCCTCCAATCCACTCACCATCCTGATTTGGAAATATATCGGCCGTTCCTTCACTGTCGCTGGGTCAAAATCCTGGAACTCCCTCCCTAACAGCGCTGTGGGCGTACCTACACCACAGGGACTGCAGCAGTTCAAGAAGGCGGCTCACCACCACCTTCTCAAGGGGCAACTAGGGATAGGCAATAAATGCTGGGCCCAGCCAGCGATGCCCACATCCCGTGCATGAATGAAAAAAAACATTTCTGTTTTTCAAATCTTTACATTGAGGTTAAAAGCCTTTTTCTCACAATGCAAGTGGAGACCGGCAGCCCAGCATATTTCTCTGCTTGTCACACTCATCTTCACAGCTGGCTTTGAAGAATCATTAAAGGAGTCAACTAAAGAGTGAATCGAGAGTTCATTAAAAGGTCTTTTAAATAGTCATTAAACCAGGGGAGGTGGTTGGGTCATGGTAATGACACTGGATTCGTAATCCCCAAACCCATACTCCGGGGAAGTGGGTTCCACTCTCACCACAGCAGGTGGTGGAATTTAAGTTCAATTAATAAAAGTGAAAGTTACTCTCGGTAATGGTGACCACAAAACCATTGTCAGTTGTTATTAGAAAACCATCTGGCTCACTGCAGACAGGCACGTGAACCAGGATTAGGCCCCTTGAGCCTCCTTGCCCATTCCATAAGGCCAGGAATTGACTCCACATTCCCACTGGCTCCTGATACTCTATCCACCTTGTCAGCTAACATAGTATTTACTTTTTTTAACATACAATCAACATATTAGCTACGTGCCAGTGTCATTATTTCTTTTACACTAATGAATGTGGACGGGTTGTGGTGTAACCCTGTGCGTGGAGTCCACCTCATGGTGGGAGTGTGGGCCCACGAGGTGTAAGATGGACCCAGACTGAAGATGTGGAAAGAGCTGAGCTGAACTGCACTGTGGGCTCAAAACACACAAAGCATGATGGTTAACTTAGTCAAGTCAAACCCCCGCTAGCATCAGCAACTTCTGCAAAATGGCTTAAGCTATGGGAGGGCTGGTCCCAGGGAAGATAAACAGACTGAGCTTTGTTAAGGGGGCAATAAATGTGCTGCCTCCTTCCCAGTTCCGGAGGTTGATAACAGTCCTGGGGGTAACAAAGCAGAGTCAAGATGGCTACCGTATTTCGAGTGTGGCCGTCGAAGCCAGGGGCCTAGCCAGGGAGTGTCTGGAGAAAGACCATAAGACCATAAGACATAGGAGCAGAGATTAGGCCATTCGGCCCATCGAGTCTGCTCCGCCATTCAATCATGGCTGATAACCCCATTCTTCCAATAACCTTTGATCCCCTTACCAATCAAGAACCTATCAGGAACCTAGAAAGCCCGGAGATGGACAGGGGTGTAACGCAAAACCACTTCAATGGATGAAGAGCAGGCTTCACCTTATATGGCACAGAGAAATAGCAAGAAAGGTACGAAGAAAGAGCCCACGGAAGCTTCTCTGCTGCAGTGGTTAGAGCGATTTGGTCAGTTGGTCAGAAGAGGTGCATTGGGCGGTGGGGTCGGTCATCAGATTGGCCACCGAGACTGACTCCAGCTCGTGGGGTCTCCTCATCTCTGTCTTAAGTGAGTGACCCCTTATCTTTAAACGGTGACCCTGAGTTCCAGATTCTCCTGCAAGAGGAAACCCCCCTCTCCACATGCACCCTGTCAAGACCCCTCAGGAACTTAGATACTTCAATCAAGTTGCCTCTTACTCTCCTGAACTCCAGCAGATACAAGCCCAGCCTGTCCGACTTTTCCTGATGTCCTTCAGGGAAGGAAATCTGCCATCTTTACCCGGACAGTTGAAGTATTGATCTTGTGGTCAGATGATCGAAACTGAGTACAGATAACAAATCTTATAACTCCAAGAGCCAGAGAGAGATAGCTCAGTCTGGAAAGCAACAGGACAAGAGGGACCATCCTCCAGCCTACCTGTGACTCCAGACCCCATAGCAATGTGGTTGACCCTTAACTGCCCTCTGAAATGGCCAAACAAGCCACTCAGCTCAAGGGCAGTTAGGGATGGGTGACAAACGCTGGCCTTGCCAGATACCCCCAACCCCATGAAAGGATAGAAAATATGCAAATACTCCTCCAGAAATGTCCGCTGAGTCTCCTAAAAGGCACGAGAAGCCCTTTGACCTCTGAGGGAACAGGAGACTGGGAGGGCCTTCAAAGGAGCTCAGCGTTATTAACTTCTTCACCTGGTGAAACAATGACTCATTGAAAATGAGCATAGCAGCCATTTTGTGTTTTTTGAGCTGCATAAAGGAGGCTGTGAGAAGCCCAGGAGAGACTCTGAGAGACATCATCAAGAAGAGGGTATTCTCTCCACCACCGGGAGTCAAAGGGCAAGATTATCCAGAAATCAACTGCTGTTCTGCTGAGAAGAATCTAGACCTCCTTCAGGCATTGTAACCGCCGAACTAGCGGGGAACAAGAAACCGTCCCTCTCCCCCAAAACTGCTGAGTCCACCTGACAATGGAAAACACTGACTAGTCAACTGCAGAAGCCGTTGCAGCTGCTGAACCAAACCTTGCATTTCAACCCCTTCACTTCACAAAGAAGGAACTCAAGCAATGGGCCTGCAATGGCATCTCATGGGGAATGATTTGAAATCTCATCTTTAAAGTATTTTTTCTCCTTTATCAGCATTTTAATCTTTGTATCAGTATTTTAGTTTATAGCTGTATCACTTTTACCTAGGAAACTTTCATCAGTAGCTTTGCAATTTACTAACCATTATCTAGGTTAATAATAAAGATTATTTTAAAATTGAATCACTCACAAATTAAAAGGGGGTTATATACACACAAACACACAAATCCTTAGCATGTGGAGTGCTTGAAGGAAGCGCCTTTTACATGATTGTGGCACCTCCTATTTACTGGATATTTACCAAAATGCAAAATCAACAGTCATATTGACTTGGTGTCTGCAAGCTTGACATTTAACCAAAAGAGGGGCAGAGAAGCCAGTTTATCACAAGCTGGTGTGAACAGCCACCATTCGTGCCCCAGTGTGTACCAATGGCTTCTAACTTTGAATCATGTGTGTGGACAGTTAAAGCATTGATCTTGTGGTCAGATGATCGAAACTGAGTACAGGTAACAAATCTTATTACTCCAAGAGCCAGAGAGAGATAGCTCAGTCTGGAAAGCAACGGGACAAGAGGGACCATCCTCCAGCAAGAAGAATAGAATCTTGCTTAACCAACTAGTCAACCCAGGCAGTGAGAAAGAGAGAGGGAATAATTTGCTTATACCTGCAAAAACTCATCTTTACAGGAACTTGGCCATGACTTAGCCTGGAAACCCAAATGCTTCCAACTTCCATTCATCCAAAGAGCTGCAAGAGAGAACCCAGCCAGTCCATCTTAAAGGGCTAATTTAAACACATGATTTGTATCTTGTTATTCTGATAGTAACATAAATGCATGCTTCATCTCTAGAATTCATCTTTACTTGTGTGTATATGTATGTGCGTGTGTTTGAGACAGTGTGTTTTTGTGTTTGTGTGTGTGTGTGTGATTATGTGTGTGTTTGTGTGTATTTGTGTGAGTATGTGTGCTTGTGTGTATGAGTATGTATGTGTGCGTTTTTGTGTAAGTATGTGTGCGTGGGTGAGTGTGTGTGTAAGTATGTGTGCATGTGTGCGTGTGTGTGTGTGCATGTGTGCGTGTGTGTGCATGTGTGAGTGTGTGTGTGAGTATGTGTGTGTGTGTGGGTGCATGAGTGTGAGTATGTGAATGTGAGTATTTGTGTGAGTATGTGTGTTTGTGTGTGTGCGTGTGTGTGTATACTTGTATGTGTGTATTTGTGTGTGTGCATACATGTTTGTGTGTATTTGTGTATGTGTGCATGTGTATGCATGTGTGTGTATGTGTGAGTATGTGTGTGTGTATTTGCGCGAATGTGCGTGCGTGTGTGCATGTGTGTATGAGTATGTGTATGTGTGTATTTGTGTGTGTGTGTGCATGCGTGTGTGTGCATGTGTGTGTGTGTGTATATACTTGTGTGTGTGTATATACTTGTGTATGTGTATGTGTGTGTGTGTGTGTGTGTGTGTCTGTGTGTGTGTGTCTGTGTGTGTGTGTATATACTTGTGTATGTGTGTGTGTGTGTGTCTGTGTGTGTGTGTGTGTGTATATACTTGTGTATGTGTGTATGTGTGTGCCTGTGTGTGTGTGTGTGTGTGTGTGTGTGTATACTTGTGTATGTGTGTGTGTGTGTATATACTTGTGTATGTATGTGTGTGTGTGTCTGTGTGTGTGTGTATGTGTGTGTGTGTGTGTCTGTCTGTGTGTGTGTATATATACTTGTGTGTGCGTGTGTGTGTGTGCCTGTGTGTGTGTGTGTATATACTGTGTATGTGTGTGTGTGTGTGTGTGTGTCTGTGTGTGTGTGTGTGTGTGTGTGTGTGTCTGTGTGTGTGTGTGTGTATACTTGTGTATATGTGTGTGTGTGTGTCTGTGTGTCTGTGTGTGTGTATTTGTGTGTGCATTTTGTATGAGTGTGTGAGACACTGTTTTTTTTGTTGTATTTACATTTCAGGGTGTTGTGTGAATAAGCATCATCTTTCCTTCTGATTTAAACTGACCTGAAAGATTGCTCTACATCTTTTACTAAAAGTGTCAATCTGAGGTCACCAGTTCCAGGCACCAACATAGGGAGGATATACTGACCATGGAGGGAGTGCAGTGTAGATTTACCAGAA
Source organism: Carcharodon carcharias (assembly GCF_017639515.1). NCBI lineage: Eukaryota > Metazoa > Chordata > Chondrichthyes > Lamniformes > Lamnidae > Carcharodon > Carcharodon carcharias. The sequence continues at coordinate 2,681,090 of NW_024470758.1, forward strand.
TGATACCCAGTCTCCAAGGGGTTTTTTTAATTCGTTCATGGGACATGGGTGGTTGCTAGCTAGGCCAGCGTTTGTTGCCCATCCCTAGTTGCCCCTTGAGAAGGTGGGGGTGAGCCGCCTTCTTGAGCTGCTGCAGTCCCTGTGGTTTAGGTACACCCACAGTGCTGTTAGGAAGGGAGTTCTGGGATTTTGACCCAGAGACAGTGAAGGAATGGCCGATATATTTCCAAGTCAGGATGGTGAGTGGATTGGAGGGGAACTTGCAGGTGGTGGTGTTCCCATGTGTCTGCTGCCCTTGTCCTTCTAGATGGTAGTGATGGTAGGTTAGGAAGGTGCTGTCTAAGGAGCCTTGGTGAGTTGCTGCAGTGCATCCTGTAGATGGTACACACACTGCTGCCACTGTGCATCGGTGGTGGAGGGAGTGAATGTTTGTGGATGGGGTGCCAATCAAGTGGCTGCTTTGTCCTGGATGTCAGGTTTCTTGAGTTGTAGGAACTGCACTCATCCAGGCAAGTGGGGAGTATTCCATCACACTCCTGACTTGTGCCTTGTAGATGGTGGACAGGCTTTGGGGAGTCAGGAGGTGAGTTACTCATCGCAGGATTCCTAGAATCTGACCTGCTACAGTGTTTATGCGGCTGGTCCAGCTCAGTTTCTGGTCAATGGTAACCCCCAGGATGTTGATAGTGGGAGATTCAGTGATGGTAATGCCATTGAACGTCAAGGGGTGATGGTTAGATTCTCTCTTGCTGGAGATGGTCATTGCCTGGACAGAGGGTCTTACCTGCAGGCCAGTTGCATTCATGGTAACTACGATTGGGCTTTTTTGAGACAACCACGCTGTCATTTCTGAAACAGAACATAAGAGAGTAAAGGAAAAGCTGGGATGAGACCATTCTGCCCATCTCCCACCCCTAATCCCATCAGTTAGGGGCATTCAAACCAAGATCCCTTTTTTGGTCAGGTGGACGTATTAAGATCCCGGGGCGATAATTGAAGAGGGTTGGTTGGGGGATGCGGGGTTAAGTTCTCAATGTTTCCCTGTCTAGCCCCCTCACCGACCAACACCTAAAAACAAGATGACCCGGCCATGACCTCATTGAGCGTTGTGGGATCCTGCTGTGCGCAAACTGGCTGCCGCGTTTCCTACGTTGCGACAGTGACCACGCTCCAAATGCCCCTCCTTGACTGTAAAGCGCATTGTCGTCAGGGTTGGTGGGGGAGGGGGGGTTGGGGGTGGGGGTGGGGCAACTTTAGGCTGTAAAAGGCGCTATAGAAATGCGGGCCTTCAGTCTCAGCTTCTCCTCATAGGTCAGTTGCCTCTTACCAGTCTGCAAATAGTGGTGGGGGGGGCGGGGTGCGTGGGGCGTGGTGTTGGGGGGGTGGGGTGTGGTGTTGGGGGGTGGGTGTGGTGTTGAGTGGGTAGGGGGGTGGTGTTAGGGGGGGTGGGGTGTGGTGTTGGGGAGTGGGGGGGTGTTAGGGTAGGTGGTGTTGGGGGGGGGTTGGGGTGCTGGGGTGTGGTGTTGGGGGATGGGGGTGCTGGGGTATGGTTTTTGAGGGTGGCGTGTGGTTTTGGAGGGGTGGGGGTGTAGTGTTGAGGGGGTGGGGCGTGGTGTTGTGGGGGTGGAGTGTGGTGTTGAGGGGGTGGGGATGTGCTGTTGGGGGGGTGGACTGTGGTGTTGGGGTGGGGGTGTGGTGTTGGGGGGTGGAATGTGGTGTTGGGGGGTGCGGGGTGGTGTTGGGGGTGGGGGTGTGGTGGTGGGGGGGTGGGGTTAGTGTTGGGGGGTGGGGGGTGGTGTTGAGGGGGTGGGGGGGTGGAGTTAGGGTGGGTGGGGTGTGGTGTTGGGGGGTGGTGTGTGGTGTTGGGGGGTGGGGGTTTGGTAGTGGGGGCTGGGGTGTGGTGGGGGTGTGTGGGTGTGGTGTTGGGGGGGTGGGGGTGTGGTGTTGGGGGTTTGGGGTATGGTGTTGGGGGTGGGGGTGTGGTGTTGGGGGGTGGTGTGTGGTGTTGGGGGGTGGGGGTTTGGTAGTGGGGGCTGGGGTGTGGTGGGAGTGTGTGGGTGTGGTGTTGGGGGGGGTGGGGGTGTGGTTTTGGGGGTTTGGGGTATGGTGTTGGGGGTGGGGGTGTGGTGTTGAGGGGTGGAGTGTGGTGTTGGGCGGTGGGGGTGTGGTGGTGGGGGGCTGGGGTGTGGTGGGCGGTGTGTGGGTGTGGTGTCGGGGGGTGGGGGTATTGGGGTGTGGTGTTGGGGGTGTGGGGGTGTGGTGTTGGGGGTTTGGGGTATGGTGTTGGGGGGGGTGTGGTGTTGTGTTGGGGGTGGGGTGTGTGGTGTTGGGGGTGGGGTGTGGTGTTGGGGGGGGGTGGGGTTGTGGTGTCGGGGGTGGGGGTGCTGGGTTGTGGTGTTGGGGGGGGTGGGGTGTGGTGTTGGGGTGGGGGTGTGGTGTTGGGGGGGTGCGGTGTTGTGTTTGGGGGTGGGGGGTGTGGTGTTGGGGGGGTTGGGATGTGCTGTTGGGGCGGTGGAGGTGCTGGGGTGTGGTGGTGGGGGGGCTGGGGTGTGGTGGGCGGTGTGTGGGTGTGGTGTCGGGGGGTGGGGTATTGGGGTGTGGTGTTGGGGGGGTGGGGGTGTGGTGTTGGGGGTTTGGGGTATGATGTTGGGGGGGGTGTGGTGTTGTGTTGGGGGTGGGGTGTGTGGTGTTGGGGGTGGGGTGTGGTGTTGGGGGGGGGGTGGGGTTGTGGTGTTGGGGGTGGGGGTGCTGGGGTGTGGTGTTGGGGGGGGTGGGGTGTGGTGTTGGGGTGGGGGTGTGGTGTTGGGGGGGTGCGGTGTTGTGTTTGGGGGTGGGGGGGTGTGGTGTTGGGGGGGTTGGGATGTGCTGTTGGGGCGGTGGAGGTGCTGGGGTGTGGTGGTGGGGTGGCTGGGGTGTGGTGGGCGGTGTGTGGGTGTGGTGTCGGGGGGTGGGGGTATTGGGGTGTGGTTTTGGGGGGGTGGGGGGCATGGTGTTGGGGGGGTGGGGGTGGGGGTGGTGTTTGGGGTGTGGGGGGTGGTGTTCGTGGGGAGGGCATGTGGTGTTGGGGGGTGGGGGTGCTGGGTTGTGGTGTTGAGGGGGCGGTGGTGGGGGTGAAAGGGCGTGATGTAGGGGGTCAGGGGTCAGGAGCACGGCGATGAGGAATCTACACACTTGCGCCTCCCCTTCCCGCCAAAACTTTGACCTGTCTTGACTGGCAACTCACTCTCTTCATGTGGTCGGATGTTTCGATAGGTCTGAGTTTTTGCAATGACTTTACGCTGTCTGAAGGCGCAGTGACCATTTCTGGCTGTGTATGGATACTCGCTCTCAGACATCATTCCCCCTGTTGATAGAAGGAGCAGAGTTTTTCTTTAAAGGGAGGATAGGCTTCAGCCCAACGACCTACATCTTGGTTAGCCCTTAAATCTCTTCATGTCCTTGGCCCTTCTTCCAGCCGCATAACGCTCCCGAGATCTCTGCGCTCCTCCAATTCCAGTCTCTTGAGCATCCCCCCCGATTATAATCTCTCCAAAATCAGCAGCGTGCCTCCAGCTGCCTTGGGGGGGGGGGGGCGGCCCTAAGCCCTGGAATTTCCTCCCTAAACCTCTCCACCTCTCTCTCTCGCTCTCTCTCTCCTCCTCCTTTCCAGACGCTCCTTAAAACTGACCTCTTTGACCGGGCTTTTGGCCGCCTGCCCCTAAATATCTCCTCATGTGGCTCGGGGTCAAATTTCACTTTATGCCGCTCCTGTGAAGCACTTTGGGTAGTTTTACTGTGTTAAAGGCACTATACAAATGCAAGTTGTTGTTGTTGACTGCCGCCTTCTCAAGAGGGACATGGGATGGGCACTAAATGCCCACCTTGCCTCAGTGACACCTCCTCAGAATGAACATAGGAAAGCGAGCGAGTGTCCAGAATTCGCTGGGACAATAAGGGTGGGGTTCACGGCAGTAATTACATATTAAACACACTGAAGCAAGTTAGGGCCAGTACTTAACAGCGTAAGGAACCCTTTTAATGAGCAACACTATGTTCCTGCACTGCCACTCAACATTTCTGGCCCAGAAAGGGAACAGTTTAAATTAGGGACTTTCAATTCTTCAGGTTGTGAATTGTCCTTGGGGGCTTTTTTTTTTAATTGAAAAAAATTGACATTTCTTTTTCCCACCCCTACTGACTGTATCTTTCTTCCTCTCACTCGTAATCCAATCTACACACCATTTCATGCTGCCCCTATGCAGTGGTGTTTTCCACTGACAAGATGCTGCCATCAGTCTAAGGACATATTCTGCCTCCCACATACAACTGATCAACATTGTGTGTGAACTTCAGCACCAGTGCAATACCTGGTACATAGGCCATACGTCCCAGTGATTGGCTGATCAAATCGAACAGCATGGTCCTTCGGCTATAGATAATAGGCAGCATACAGACTGTACTCAACCAGCCCGTGCTTGTAAAACCCAAAACAAAATTGTCAGATGTGATTCTGTGATTGGATAGCACCTGCTGAACAATCCAGAGTGTGCTAATAGCTACACTAACTACCAATTTAAGGTAATCAGCTGAGCTCGTGATGTGGCTCATTTATGCGTGCTAGAAGTGACACACGTTCATACCCAGGGATAGGTCCTCCACAAACAAAGGGAATATGTTTAAGCTTGCAGCTTTTTTGAATTGCCCGGGAGCTTGGGTAGCCTTTAATTCCCTGTTGCTTTCTCCATGGCAATGCCTCGGCCAATCAGAATCGACTTGCCAACCAATCAGCACCCTTTTCTCTTGCAGTATAAACTGTTGCGATTGTTTGAAATTTGGCATTCTTGTGTTTGTCCTGATGAGTACAAGATGAAAAGTTTCAGCAACATGTCTCTCTTTTCGGCAAAGTCCAACCCTCCTTTTCTCTTTATTTCTCCCTCATGTGCCTGATTTCCTTACCTAACCTGATAGGAGTCTCGAAAGTGCTGACCGGGGAGCCTGCGTCACAGCTGTGGCCCTGACAGTCACAGTCGACCAGCTCTGAATGGGAGGTGAACCAATTAAAGAATGTGTTCAGGGCTCCGGTCATGGTGAAGGACCCTGAGGCCGCAGGGCCACAGGGTTCAAGAATGATCGGAGAATGGTGAGGTGGGAGGGAAATGCCCCTCCCAGTTACTTGGCTCCAGCAGTCCCCACAGCTCTCTTGATGAACCACATCGACTCAACCTTACCCACAGTGGCAAAGCCCCAACAAGATGCACAGCAAGACTCCTGATGAGTGAGAGATCATTAGTTGTTTGGTGGCCAAGGGGCAGGTTTACCCACCACCGCAACACTGGCCCCCACCAACCCCATGAGGCCCTTCAGTGCCAAAACAGTCTGGGATCTCACACTGCTCCCATTTCTTCACCCACCTCCCTCTCCCCTGCCCTCCCCAGTCAACCCCCCAACTCCCTGACGAGCTCAACACACCTCCACAACCTCTGGGCTTTAACAATGCTTTGACTCTTGCACGTTACAATCGTTCCACCATTGGCGGACTGCGCCTTCAGCTGCTGGGGGCCCGAAGCTATGGAGCTCCCCCCTCTCCATCACCTCCCCCCTCCCCACCTCTCTCCTCCTTTTAAGACACTCATTAAAGCCGAACCGACCGACAAACCTTTCGGTCGCCTGCCCAAATTTCTCATGTGGCTCGGAGTCAAATTTGCCTTGGTCGTATTCCTGTGAAGCATCATGGGACGAATCACTACGTTCAAGACACAGCATAAATGCAGCTATTGGAGAATACGGCAGGGGTAATCATGCATCTCAGAGGAGAACGTGGTTACAGATTGGGCAAAAACTCTTACCGGGATTGTTGATTATTCAGAGGGATTACAGAACAAGCAGAGTAGGAAATAATCAATGCAGGAGGGAGTGTTTGCTAGGGACAGTGTAGAGGGAGCTTTATTCTGTACCTAACCCCGTGCTGTACCTGTCCTGGGAATGTTTGATGGGGACAGTGTAGAGGGAGCTTTACTCTGTATCTAACCCCGTGCTGTACCTGTCCTGGGAGTGTTTGATGGGGACAATGTAGAGGGAGCTTTACTCTGTGTCTAACCCCGTGCTGTACCTGCCCTGGGAGTGTTTGATGGGGACTGTGTAGCGGGAGCTTTACTCTGTATCTAACCCCATGCTGTACCTGCCCTGGGAGTGTTTGATGTGGACAGTGTAGAGGGAGCTTTACTCTGTATCTAACCCCGTGCTGTACCTGCCCTGGGAGTGTTTGATGGGGACTGTGTAGCGGGAGATTTACTCTGTATCTAACCCCGTGCTGTACCTGCCCTGTCAGTGTTTATGGGACAGTGTAGAGGGAGCTTTACTCTGTATCTAACCCCGTGCTGTACCTGTCCTGGGAGTGTTTGATGGGGACAGTGTAGAGGGAGCTTTACTCTGTATCTAACCCTGTGTTGTACCTGTCCTGGGAGTGTTTGATGGTTTCAGCCTCACTCCCTGACCCACCTTATAACAGTGTAAAATACTGCGGTTCAGAGGTTTGGGTTATAGCTGATGTTTAATTCTGGTCGCTGCTCCTCTTCGCCTCCAGTCAAACTCCTCTGGACCAGTTACATTTGTCAATCGCCCACTCTCAGCTGTCCACTGGGCCTTGGCTGGCCGAGTATGGTGGTTATTTATGATTATTGGGTTGTGGTAAATAGCACCAAATTCTTCATCTGTAAAAAGGAAATAACTTTACCCCACCTATAACCAGCCCACTGGCAGTTCATTGTGTCACTATGTTTCACTTTGGGTTTGTGTCTAAGTGGGGTTTCTTATGGGTTTGTCTGTTTCCCTAAGAAAGCTGCTTTGACATGTTCTTTGTGCAGACAGTTATTGTTTATTTACAGATGTGTGTGCACCTCATTAACGCTGCACACAGTTTCACTTCCCATCCCACCCGGTCCCAGTTACTCAATCATGTGATATTGCACCAGAGTTACATCAGTGTCGGGTGCTCCCAGTGTTTAACCCTTTACTCTACATCTCTCCATCACCCCCAGGCCTTTATCTCAACTACACACATCCTCCTACACCTCCCCCCCAAAAGACTCAGACTTCACAGGGTTAGTCTGTGTGGTGCCTTGACCAAATTCCCTGGCCTGGTCCTGATTTTGTTTCGAGGTTGAGGATGTACTGCGCTCGCTCGTCGTTCGATAGGAATGCCTTCTACCCGAGCGTTGGGAGAGTTTCTCCTAGTTTCTAGTTCCTCGCCTCCATCCGAATCTAAATAGTCTGTCCGAGGCTCCATAGGGTTTCCTTCCCCGTGATACCAAAGCTCTTCGGTTCTTTCTGATATCCCCCTGGTCCGTCTCAATTCTAGAATATCTCGGGTGTTGAGCTCTCTCTCTGTTGCTCTGCCTCCTTCCTGTTGAGCTCGTGTCTGCTCTCCATCCCTTTCAAGCGCTTTCAAGTCTCCTGCTCGGTGCCTGAAGTTGAAGTCAGGAGCTTGACTGTCTCTTTGTTGCTCCGAACTTTCTCATGATCGTCTTGAGGGAAGGTGAGGCTGGTTTTGTTGTGGAGCTGGGAGCTGTGTTCACAGCTGCCTTCGCATCAATAGTTCGGCTGGCCAGAACCCCTTTTTTTAGTAGTGAGGTTGTGTGGTTAAGAAGGGCCACGGTAATATCGCTGTTCTTCTTTAATTGTTTGAACTCTTCTCCTCGCTTCTCCGTTTGACTGAGGATACATAAGAACATAAGGAAAAGCAGGAGTCGGCAATTCAGCCCCTCGAGCCTGCCCCACCATTCAATGCGATCATGGCTGATCTCATTTCGGCCTCAACTCCAATTTCCAGCCCTCTCCCCATAACCTTTCAGCCCGTTACTAATTAATAATCTGTCTATCTCCTCCTTAAATTTATTCAGTGACCCGGCATCCACTGCACCCTGAGACAGTAAATTCCATAGATTCACGACCCATTAAGCAAAGTAATTCCTCCTCATCTCTGATTTAAATCTACCACCCCTTAGCCTAAAATTATGGCCTCTCATTCTAGAATCCCCCACAAGGGGAAACATCCACCCCACACCTACTTTGTCTATCCCCTTTAGCATCATATATACCTCAATTCGATCTCCACTCATCCTTCTAAACTCTAGCGAGTATAGGCCTAAACTGCTCAATCTCTTCTCATAAAACAAGCGCCGCATCTCTGGAATCAATCTAGTGAACCTCCTCTGAACCACCTCCAGTGCAACTACATCCTTCCCCAAGTAAGGGGACCGAAACTGTGCACAGTACTCCAGGTGCGGTCTCACCAATGCCTTGTACAGTTGCAACAACACTTCCCTATTTTCATACTCTATTCCTTTAGCAATAAATGCCAAAATTCCATTTGCCTTCCTTATTACCTGCTGCACCTTCATATATGGATGAACCAGTCGCATCCATGAAACCATATTCCTCTGCAAAGTTATGGACTGATTCCCAAGCAAACTGAGGCCCATTGCCTGACCCCCACAGTAGCTGGGAATGCCATGTCTCACAAAGATTCTCGTCCCCGACTGAATGACTGTCTCTGCCGGGGTGTCAATCAGCGACGATGATGAAAACCTGACCTTTCAACTTGAACAAATCCATTCCCCAGCTGCTACTATGGCCTGGCAGGGAAAGTGGAGGGTAGCGGGGGGTGGGGGGTGGGGGGTTCACTCTGCTGTTGTCTATTGAGGATGCAACAGAACGACTAATGCTTGGCCATCAGACTCTTGCTCTGCACCTCACCATCCCCGCCTTGCTCTGAGTTGTGTCCTCCTGTCTTGGACTCTAGGTGTGGGGCCGGCCCAGTAACAACCTGTAGACATGCTCTGGCCTCCGCTCGCCACAGGTTTATTGGCGCTACATCTAAACAGGTTACACAGCAGGCATGTCGCTCCTAGGCATGATTCCGACCTCCCTCGAGAGACAGTCTGACACATGGCTGGCTCATGTCCGTCCTACATCGTCGTCTACATCATACATTAGCATGTCCCATCAGTGAACCCATTATACTACACCTCCCCCACCCCCACCCCCTCTCCCGCACAAAGTACACCATCCTATTTTTTAACAACGTGAAACTATGGCCGGGATTTTCCAGCCCCGCTGTGGCTGGATCCACCGCTGGATCCCAGATGATCCCAGAATCCCGGGTGATCTCAGCAGCGGGCAGATCCGGAACGTTCCGCCCACATCTTTAGCTGCCCGCACTGCATTTCTGTAACTCCCTCTGTCACAACTGCAGGCTCTACCCAGCTCCAACTTCCGCCCTTCCCCTCCCCAAACCTCATTCCTCAGGGATTCGGTGTTTCCGGTCCTCGGTGGGGTTGGGGGGTTGGGGGAGACGTCTTGGACCCACGAGGGCACCATCGCCTGCAGAATAGGGCACCACTTTAGCAGCATTGCTGGGCAGCAGAGTGTAGGGTTCAGGTTGACTGGGCTGCAATGATTGCTAAGTTTGCAGATGACACAAAGATTGGTTGGGTGGTTAACAGCGAGGTTGAGTGTCTTGGGCTACAGGAAGATATAGACAAATGGTCAAATGGGCAGATAAGTGGCAGATGGAATTTAACCCTGAAAAGTGTGAGGTGATACACTTTGGAAAGAGTAATTTGACAAGGAAGTATTCAATGAACAGCATGGCACTAGGAAGTTCTGAGGAACAAAGGGGCCTTCACGTGTGTGTCCATAGATCTCTGAAGGCAGAGGGGCACGTTAGTGGGATGGTGAAAAAGGCATATGGGACACTTGCCTTTATCAATCGAGGCATAGATTACAAAAGTAGGGAGGTCATGTTGGAGTTGTATAGAACCTTGGTGAGGTCACAGCTGGAGTAGTGTGTGCAGTTCTGGTCGCCACATTATAGGAAGGATGTGATAGCACTGGAGGGGGTGCAGAGGAGATTCACCAGGATGTTGCCTGGATGAAACATTTAAGTTATGAAGAGAGGTTGGATAGACTTGGGTTGTTTTCGTTGGAGCAGAGAAGACTGAGGGTCGACCTGATCGAGGTGTACAAGATTATGAGGGGCATGGACAGGGTGGATAGGGAGCAGCTGTTCCCCTTAGTTGAAGGGTCAGTCACGAGGGGACATAAGTTCAAGGTGAGGGGCAGGAGGTTTAGGGGGGATGTGAGGAAAAACTTTTTTACCCAGCGGGTGGTGACGGTCTGGAATGCGCTGCCTGGGAGGGTGGTGGAGGCAGGTTGCCTCACATCCTTTAAAAAGTACCTGGATGAGCACTTGGCACGTCAGAACATTCAAGACTCGGGGCCAAGTGCTGGTAAATGGGATTAGGTAGGTAGGTCAGGTGTTTCTGACGTGTGGGTGCAGACTCGATGGGCCGAAGGGCCTCTTCTGCACTGTGTGATTCTGTGACAACCATAGCTTCGGAATGAAAGACTGACCCGGGAGAGAAGGCCGAAAAGAATCGGCCCCTGAGAAGGGAACCCAGGACTCCTAGAGGAAACTATCGCTCCCTTGACGGACACGGGGAAAGGTCTTCAGAAGAGGAGTGATCTTCAGCTCCACAGCCGGATCATCCACTGCTGCAACGCTAACTGGAAGGCTGACAGGAAAGGGTGAGGAGCTGATTTCCCGTGGATATTTCGGGAGGGCCGTCTGCAGGCAGTGGGTAAGAGTGCCACACTTACCTCCATGCGAGGCAGCTCCACTCTGGGCAATGGGAAGAGTTACCGGGGATATAGAGACACGGGCGGCCTCATCTTCCGGAATGGGATGAGTTACCCATGGACAGCTAATCGGGGTTGGCAGGGGGGGGGCTGCGAGGTTGTTGTACAGGATCCTGCAGCTTCAGAAGTGCTGAAGATTCGGCCACAGCTTCTGTGCTGACCCCCAGCTCTGGAGGGAAGAAGGTTTCTCAGCTGGGGCTGAAGTATGGGTGACAATTGGGCTTTCACTCCGAGAAGGAAGGCGCCAGCTCTTTGGCGGTGTGATCCTCTATGGACTCTGACCTGGACTCAGGCAAAGTATTCCTTGCGGAAAATTCTTCATGGACAACAGGGAGGTAGGCTAGGCAAAGCATCGGTGGATTCAGTGGAACGCTCAAGAGGACCTGAATGCTGTTCAGCCACTGGAAATGCAGCTGATCCCTCTGAAAAGTCAAAAGACTTCATGCGGTGCGTCTATCTACTGGAAAGACGAATCATCCTCGAGGACCTCAACCTCCGAGAGGTCACGCAGAGCTGCAAGGGAGTCTCCCATGAACATCCAGCAGGTCTTCATGGGGATGGTCACAGTCTGCTGCAGTGCCTCCTGTTTCCACCATCTTACTTCATGGAGAACTGAGAGATTTATAACTTCCATCCCCGCCCGGGGCCTAGTGGATGGGGCCTCCATGAAAGAAAGGAATATGCTGTTGGCTGTGTAACTCCCTCAGCTTCTGAAGGCTGAATTCCTACCGCTTTGAAATAAAGAGTTGAAGATCGTGGCATGAACAACAGCGAGTCACTCAAACCACAGGCATCATCTGGGTTTTCTTGGATCCCTGGAAGCGTCACAAGATCACCACTCAATACGTTGATTGTGAAGAACATGGAGAGAATCAACGATCTGTCGGCCCTCTGTAGCCAAGAGGAGCAATAATCCTGCCTGTGATTGGAAGGTCAATGCCACCTGAACTTTGTAGCTCGATGTCTGTTGGATGAAGCCAGTCAAGGTCATTGGCCAAGATGTTAACAGCAGCTCCAGTATCAATATTAAGAGTGGTATTGAGGCCTTGAATATGCGCTAACTGACCAATAATCTGGATTAAGGCTAGGAATTCTGTAATTTCAGAATTTATCTTGCCTTTCCATTTCTTGGAAGAAATGTGTTTCTTTATTTTATGCTAGCCTTTGACTTCAATTAAAATTCCTGAATTTTCAGAAGCATCTGAAAGGTCCAGTTTTGCCGCTCTGGAAGCAGGGTGCGCCCCCTGCTGGGCAGTCCGGGCGTCTATGCTGGGTTTTCATGCCACACCAATGCAAGCGTCTCAAAATGGCTGCCAGCGTGGAGTTTCCCGCCCTTTTTCCCGGTTGGACGGGCTTTCTCGTGGGTGGGGCCACTGCCGATGGGCCTTACCCAATCTACAGAGTCATCTGAAAGCCTTGGAGCTGCGCCGAATTATAGCCCAGTTGAATTGTCTAAGCTCCGCCTGCCTCACATGCTGGAGCACTTGATCCAATGTAGGGTCATCCATGGCCTGCAGAAAGTCGAGCGTTGTTCGTCCGGCACACCCCATGACTGCCCAATCACGGGTTAGCTCGTCCTTCGGCACCCTGTATGCACAAGAACTAGCTAGGCGGTAGAGGTCAGTTGGAAACAATTCAGTCCAGGTCGTTGCAAGCACTGGTTAAAACATATTCGTTCAATTACTACATTTTGCTTCTGGTGAAAATTGGCGTCAAAGGCTTTAAGGATGGTCTCAAAGTCCACAGTCGACTCCTCCGCCCCCTGCCTTAGGAGAATGCCGTCTGCCACTGGACCTACCGCATAAAGAAAGGAACTGACTTGAAGCTTTGGCTCCCTTTCGTGAACACCTGCCGCTGGCGTTTCCATAGCTCCCACCGCTGGCCTCTCTGGGCACTCCTGTGGTGGCCAAACAGGTGAGGCAAGGACCGGGACCGGTCACCAGGGACAGTCATCGTTACCGCCCTCCAGTACGATGTGTTTTTTTACATCGATATCTCCATCGCTGCCACCATGTTCTGAGATTGAGTCCTTCTGTCTTGGACTCCAGCTGTGTGGCTTGGTGAGTAGACACACTCTGGTATCTGCTTCACACTGGTTTATTAGTACTACTTCTAAGCAGATTATAAAGAGTGCATATTGCCCCTAGGAATGATTGTAAACTCTCTCTCTCGAAAGTTTAACACATGACTGACAGATGCAGTAGCACATAAGCTAATGTATGGCATTGATGATATCCCATCTATTAACTCTTTATACTACACAAATGATCTTGAAGTACTTTTTGGAGAATTCTAAGGCAAAGTGTTTCAAGGATGACTAGCCTGTCGTTAAAAACTACGAAATCATCAATGATTGTGAGATGCTTTCTCTGTTCGAAGTACTGGCGTAATACTGGGTTGTGAGAGTATAATTTAGCCGCCCTCACTAACAATACTCATTTATTTGGGCGCTTTCATCATCCTGCTGTTGTGCTTGCTTCATCTCTTGTAGTTTCTTCTCAGTGGCTGGTAAGTGGCTGGTAATGAGTGACGTAACCAATGGAATTTAAATCTTCCAGTTTGACACCTTCCACTGGTATCCTTGACAGTGCACCTGCCATCGTCTGGTACTTCCCTTGAACATACTCAGTTACTGAATTGTATCTCAATGGCCTGAGCCTGAAGCTTTGAAGTAATTCTAGGTGGCATCTTTGCCATCTCCTTTCGGTTAATAAGGGTAACCAAAGGCTTGTGGTTGGTTTTAATTTTAAGCCTTAATCCCATCACATAATCAGACGACTTCTTCCGTGTCCATGTGGCTGCTAATGCTTCATTTTCAATGGTTGCATCCCTCTTCTCTATGTCTGTGAGTGATCTTGAGGCCTTCTTTTTGCAATTTTTTTAAACTTGAAACAAAACTGTGCCCAAATCTGTAGACAATACATCCGTTGCTACAATTGTTAGAAATTCTGGATTATGTGCATGGTCTTCAGGTGAAATTAGAAGATTTTTGATCTTATCAACAGCATTTTGCCGGTCCACTTTCCTGCACCACTGTTGACCTTGTCCCAACAGCTGTCTCATTGATTTCCGCCAAGTTTGGGTAGGGACTTGCCCGCTTGGTTGACCATCCCAAGGATCCATTGCAACTCTGTGATGCTCCTGGGCTGTGGGAGCTCTCCAATCACCCTGGTTTGCTGTGGACCATCGGTTATTCCTGGAGCTTGCAAAATGTGAGCCTAGGAATTTTATCACAGGCCTTGCAGGTTCACACACCTCGTTCAGTGTCAAACCTGCTTTCTGCAGAACGTTTGAGGGTCGCACCCTCTCCCACTGGTCACGTTCCTCTCCCAACGAACCATGTACAAAAGGACGATGCCCCCATACAGCGTATTACTCCCTCCACGCCTTCGAGGGCCTGAGATATCGTTCTGTGGGATATCGCTGGTGCAGGAGCAATCCCGAGTGGTGACCTGTTAAAAGAGCAGCGGCCTTAGAAAAGCGGTTAGCAACCCGGATTCTTTGTCCAGAGACAACTGCTAAAAAGCTGTCGTTTGCTAATTTGGTGAAGAGACTTTTCTCTAGTTTAGCGGGACTTCCATCCACTGATGTCATCATGTGGGTCTCGTGCTCGGCCGACTTGTTTAATTGAGTCAAGTCCATGCAGATTCTAACTGAACCATTTGTCTTTGGGACTGTGGCCAGCCCAGAACACCACCTTGTCGGTATGGTGACTGGAGAGATGACCAACACCCCCCACCCTGCTGTACCGTGTGCCCAATCTCGCTCTTGACTTTGTTCCGAAAAGGGTTGGGGTGGGGGGGGGACGGGAGAGCGAGGGGCTTTTCTCGATGTAAAGGGGCAAATGATTTTAGCATCAGCTCTTAGGGTCATGTGATAGCCTGCCCTCGGTCTCTCCTAAACCTGAAAATAATGTTGGGAATTCATTCCTGGATATATTATGGAACTGCTCATTCGAAATTCCATCCACATTGTAAATCAGCCTTAATTGTAAGCATGCTTTCCTCCTTAATAATGGTGCTTCATGGTTTTGTATGACATACAGAGGATCATTCATTTCTTTATCCTTGTATCTTAATCTCGCCAAGTGCTGACCTTTTACTTTCAGCCCAGTCTGTCCTGGACATTTATAACTGGATGGATGGTGGCTGCAATATGATGTTTTTAAACCACTTTACAAATAACACCATTCTGTGCACGCTCTGTGCTCAGCAGAAGATTCAATTTCATCCTCGTACGCCCTCATCTCAATGAATTTCGGGCTTGGCACGATGATGAACTCTTCTTCCGCTGCCTTCGTCTCCGTGCTCACTTCTTTGGGCAGGAGTCCTCTCCCCGTTCAATGGATCTTTTTACCCACCTCCAATATTCTCCCTCCACCTGGGCCCCTCCCTCCAGCCTCTTACCTGCTCTTGATCTTCTCATTGAGAACTGCCAACGCGACATCAGCCACGTTAATTTCTCTGCTTCACCCACCCACTCTAACCTGCCTCCCTCTGAACTTGCCGTTCTCTCAGGTCCAACCCTGACTTTGTTATCGAACCTGCTGACAAAGGTGGTGCTGTTGTTGTCTGGCGTACTGACCTCTACCTCGCAGAGGCTGAGCACCAACTCTCAGGCACTTCTTTCTACCTCCCCCTGGACCATGACCCCACCACCGAACATCAAGCCATTGTTTCCAGGACTGTCACTGACCTCATCTCCTCTGGAGATCTTCCTCCCACAGCTTCCAATCCCCAATCCCATACAGCCCACTCCCACCTCCTTCCCAAAATTCACAAACAGGACTGCCCTGGTAAACCCATCATGTCAGCCCCTTCCTGCCTAACTGAACTTACTTCTTCCTATCTTGACTCTACTTTTTCTCCCCTTGATCAAATGCATCTACACCCATGATTCTTCTGAAGGTCTATATCATTTCAACTATTTCCAGTTCCCTGGCCCTAACCACCGCCTCCTCACCTTATACGTCCAATCCCTCTACACCTCCATCCCCCATCGGGATGGTCTGAGGTCTCTCCACTTCTTCCTCCAGCAGAGGCCCAAACAATCCTCATTGCACCACCGCTCTTCTCCATCTGGCTGAACTTGTTCTCTCACTGAACAATTTCTCCTTTAACCATTCCCTTTGTCTTGTGTCCATCCTTATCAATCTGTCCTGAGCTCCCACCTATCCCTAACCTTCTACCTTGCTTCACCAGCTCCACCCCTCTCCTAAACAGTATAAATCCCCTCACATTTCTACCTCTCTTCGACTCTGAAGAAGAGTCATACGGGCTCGAAGCGTTAATTCTGTTCCTCTCTCCACAGATGCTGCCAGACCTGCTGAGTTTTTCCAGCATTTTCTGTTTCTACTTTTCTACTGTTTCAGATTTCCAGCACCTGCCATATTTTGCTTTTATTTGATTGAAGCACCTGCACCTGTGCCTAACTTGAACTCTGTGGGGTGACCATCAACTTCTAACTTAGTGTTCCAAGAATTATTTTCTGTTTCATTAACTTCTCCCCGGAAAGGTTATTTGTTTTGCCTGCGGCTCTTCCAGACTTATTTGTTTTCTCTTCCTTCTTGTGGTCTCTTTGTATTTTCGATTGGCAAACAATTTTAAAATGTACTAACTCTCCGCGGCCGTGGCACACAACTCCCCCTGCTGGCCATTCTTCCCTCTCGCATAGAGTTTTCCCACCACGCCGAGAGAATTTCAAGATGGCGGCCGTCGCGCTTTTCCCCGGTTTCACGACTTTTTGCTTCAGTGCACTCTGTCTTTTCCGGCCAACATACTGAATGGCCTCGCTCACTCTTTTCCAAGAGTCCTCACTTCCCCCCATGAGTCACCGCTCTGTTTTGCTTCCCTAATCTCGGTCTGTCCCACGATCGGCACTGCCTTTGTGAAAGTTAAATCTTCCCTCGTTCGTAAGAGGCCTTCTAGGGTTTCATCCCAAGACCCCAACCACTATGCAATCATGTATTAATTCATCACCGAGGATCCCATAGTCGTAAGGTTCTGCTAGCCTGTACGGGTCATTTATGAATGAATCTGTCCAATCACTTGGTTTTCATTTCATCTTATTAAATTTTGCTCGTTCGATGAGTAAATTTTTTCAACCACTTAAGTACGAATCGAATGCCAGGAGGACTTCATTGTAAGAGGTTGAAGCCTCAGCGACTCCCCGTCTTGCTAATATGTCATCTGCAGTAGCTCCGACTGCATAGAGTGAAGTACTGACACGATCTTTTTGTACCTCATTGTGCAAGCCTGAAGCTGTTCTGTGTCTGGAGAATCAGGTTCTCCAGTTGTGCCAGTGTTGAGCCTGTAGCATTCAGAAAGGTTCTGGGGGTGGCAATGTAGGCTCCATGCTTGACCTAACCTCTGGATCTGCTGCTGTTTCAATAGTTGGCCCGTAGCTTGTGGCCTGTGCTCACTGCTGTCCAGGCTCGGGTCTGTGTTTCATCTTGCATCTGCTGCACCAACAATGCTCTGAGTTCTCGGGGAAATCTTCAATCATTTTTTTCTCTTATCCCTTTTTCAAGGATCTGTAGGTCTGTCAGGTCTGCAGTCTTCAATTGGGGGTTTTCTGGGCCTTTTACTTGCTGTCCGCTGCCACCATGTTTTGTCTTCTGTTTGGGGTCTAGATGGGGTGCTTTAGGGTTTGTCTGTTCCCCTAAAAAAGCTACTTTAGACTGTAGTTCATGAAAAGCATTCTTATTTATTTACAGTTCTAAATATATCTCAGTAATTCTCCACACGGTTTCACTTCTGCCTCCCTCCAGATCTCAGTTACTTAATCATGTGACATTGCATCATTGTTACATCATCAGTTACCTCAGTATAAGGTGCTTCTGATGTTAACTCTTTAATCTACAACCCAGAGGTGAAGTTCATATCTCCAGGGCTGGAGTGAAGTAGAACGGTGCATTGGGGGCAGTTAATGTGGAGAGACTAGAGAGGCTGGGATTGTTCTCCTTGGATGCCAGGAAGATATAATAATTCTCATAATATTGCTGGAATGTATTGTAAAATAGAGTAATAGTGGGATGTGTCCATGAGTCTATATGTATCTGTGTGTGAGGGAGTCTTCATTGAATTAGACTGGATGCTTTGATGAAAAAAGAGGAGTTAGGTTTGAAATGTTAATTAGGTATATGTGGGGAAGTTTAGAAATATAGGTGTCAAGGGAACTTTTGCATTTTTAAATAAACCAGGCTTGATTGTTTTCAAAAGAGGGAGTGAAATGTGTCACCTAGCCAGGTGAAGTTTAGAAACAGCGTTTTTATTTTTCCCAAAGGTTACTGGTAAAACTTAGTGCTATGAAAGGTTTTTATTATCAGGAAGATAAAGTCCAAAGATATTGTGAAATAATGGGAATTTTCATTCAAAGGGGAAAATATGTATAAAGGAGTGAAGGCTGTGTGTAAGGATAGGCAATTTAAGATCTTACAAGTGTGAAAAAGCCTTCAGCATCTATGCTTCAAGCTGCTGTTTCCAGGGAATGAAGTGAAGAGAACTCACCTTGAATTCGACTTGTTCAGGGTATCATTTTCTTTGCCTGGGTCTTTTGAAATCTGTGAGTCTTACTGTTGCCTTAATGAAAATGTAACTGGAAGTTAGACTGATCAGGGGATTTAGAAGTTATCATAGTAGAAATTTTAGATCTATGTATGTATTTAAAATAATTTCTTTTATTAATAAATGTTTAAATTAGTTTTATAAAAATCTATAAGACTTGGTGGCCTTATTACTACTGACTTCAAGGCACGCATCTCGAAATTTAGACAAACTGCAAACAAGTTGTGACAGTAGTTTCAACTTTCCCTTTGGGATTTGAGCAGCGCAGCATTTACCATCAGCTGTGCCCTAACATACAGCAGAGACGGTTTAGGGGAGGTTTAATCGAGGTGTTCAAAATCATGAGGGGTTTTGATAGAGTAAATAAGGAGAAACTGTTCCCAGTGGCAGGTGGGTCGGTAACCAGAGGGGACCCAGATTGAAGAGAATCAGTAAAAGAACCAGAGGGGGAGATGAGGAGAATTATTTTACGCAGCGAGTTGTTGTGATCTGGAAGGCGCTGCCTGAAAGGGCGGCGGAAGCAGATTCAATAGGGACTTTCAAAAGGGAATTGGATAAATGCATGAAAAGGAAAAGTTTGCAGGGCTATGGGGAAAGGATGGTGGTGGGGGTGGGAATGGGACCACATGGACAGCTCCTTAAGGGACATCATGGAGATGATGGGATGAATGGCCTCCTGTGCTATTTGAATGCCCCAATCTCCAAGCTCGGGTCTTTCATGTTAGTGCGAGTTAGGGTCTGGGCTGCAGTTTTGGAGGAGCTGTATTTCACCCAGGGCGGTGGATGATGGACCTCTCTGAGATCTCCCCATCTCCCCCTCTCCCCACCTCAGCAGCATCTGCTCTGGGTTTGGGAGATGGGCTGCTCACCGCAGACACAGACCGACTCCGGAGATCCCTTCCCCCATCTCTTTCAGCTGCCTCATGTTCACCTGCTGCCCCCGCTGGAGCTGGTCAGCAGGGGAACAGTGGGGTAGGGGTCATGTCACTGGGCCTGTAACCCAGACCGGACTAATGGTCCTGGAGGCACAGGTTCAAATCCCCACACGGTTGCACCTGGTGGAATTTAAATTCAATTAATTAACAAAATCTTGTATTGAATCCTAGGCTCAGTAGTGATGACCCAACAATTATCATAAATTCTCACCTGTTTCACTTATTCCCTTTAGGGAAGGAAATCTGCTGTCCTTACCTGGTCTGGGCCTACATGTGACTCCAGACCCACAATAATGTGGTTGACTCTTAACTGGCCTGAAATGGCCGAGTAAGAGACCCAGTTATACACAGAAAGGTTGAACAAGACTAAAACTGGACAGGCTGTCTGGAATTAATCTAGACCATGGTTTAAGAAGGAGATTCACTGCCACCTTTACCCTTGGCCCCTTTGCTGCTAAACTCAGTGGGTAGCACATTAGCCTCTATGTCAGAAGTTTGTTCAAGTCCCATTCCAGAGACTTGCATCCAACACCAGGTTGACACTCCCAGTACCAGTGCTGAGGGAGTGCAGCACTGTCTATAGCCGCTTAAAAAAGGAAAAAGTGAGTGTTGGGACGATAGGAAGGGAGTCTGGGGAATTAATAATGGAAAATAAGGAGTTGGCGAACAAATTAAGTAGGTATCTTGCTTTAGTCTTCACTGTAGATGATACAAGTAGCTGTGAATTGGAAGGGAGGGAAGAACTCAGGAAAATTATAATCACCAGGGAAGTGGCACTTAGCAAATTGTTTGAGCTATGGGCTGACAAATCCCTGGGTTCTGGTGGACTTCATCCTAGGGTCTTAAAAGGAGTGGCTCGTGAGATAGTTGATGCTTTGTTTTTGATTTTGCAAAAGTTCCCTGGATTCGAGGAAGGTTCCATTACATTGGAAAATAGCAAACGTAACATCTTTATTCAAAAAGGGAGGGAGACAGAAAGCAGGAAACTGCAGGCCAGTTAGCCTAACATCTGTCATAGGGAAAATATTAGAAGCCATTATTAAAGATCTATAGCAGAACAATTCAAGGCAATCAGGCAGAGTCAACGTGGTTTTGTGAAAGGGAAATCAGGTTTAACCAATTTACTGGATTTCTTTGAAGGAGTCACATGTGTTGCGGATAAAGGGGAACCAGCGGATGTGCTGTACTTAGATTTCCAGAAGTGCCACATCAAATGTTATTGCGGGAAATAAGAGCTCATGGCATAGGGGGGTAACATGGATAGAAGATTGGATGGATAGAAGAATGGTAGCATGGATAGAAGATTAGCTAGCTAACAGGGTGCAGAGAGTTGGCATAAATGGGTCTTTTTCTGGTTGGCGGGATGTAATGAGTGATGTGCCACAGCGATCAGTGCTGGGACCTCAACTGTTTGCAATTTATATAAATGACCTGGATGAAGGGACCAAAGGGGTGGTTGCTAAATTTGTTGATGATACAAAGCCAGGTAGGAAAGTAAATGGTGAAAAGGACATAAGGAGGTTACAAGCCATCATAGATAGGTTAAGCAAGTGGGCAAAGATCTGGCAAATGGAGTTTAAAGTGGGAAAATGTGAAATTGTCCATTTTGGCAGGAAGAATAGAAAAAGAACCATATTATCAGCATAGTGAGAGATTTCAAAACTCTAAGATTCAGAGGGATCTGGGTGTCCTAGTGCATGAGTCACATAAGTTAGTATGCAGGTACAGCAAGTGATTAGGAAAACTTATAGAATATTGTCATTTATTGCGAGAGGAATTGAATACAAAAGTAAGGAGGTTGTGCTTCAATTGTACAGGGTGCTGGAGAGTCCACATCTGGAGTAGGGTGTACAGTATTGGCCACCTTATTTAAGGAAGGACATAAATGCATTAGAAGCAATTCAGAGAAGGGTTACTAAACTATTAACTGGAATGGGTGGGTTGTCTTATGAGGAAAGGCTGGACAGGTTAGGCTTGTATCCACTGGAGTTTAGAAGAGTAAGAGGCAACTTAATTGAAGCCTTTAAGATCCTGAGGGGTCTTGACAGGGTGGATGTGGAGAGGATGTTTCCTCTTGTGGGAGAATCTGGAACTCGGGGTCACTGTTTAAAGATAAGGTGTCGCTCATTTCAGATAGAGATGAGGAGAAATTTTTTCTCTGAGTCTGGTAAGTCTTTGGAACTCTCTTCCTCAAAAGACAGTGGAAGCAGAGTCTTTGAATAGTTTTAAGGCAGAGGTGGATAGATTCTTGATTAACGGGGGGGTTAAAAGTTATTGGGGGTAGAGGGAAGGTTACAATCAGATCAGCCAATTGAATGGCAGAGCAGGCTCAAAGGGCCAAGTAGCCTACTTCTGCTCAATGCTCATGTTTGTATGTCGGAGGGTCAGTATTGAGGGAGCACTGCACTGTCAGAGGGTCAGTACTGAGAGAGTGCTGCACTGTCAGATGGTCAGTACTGAGGGAGTGCTGCATTGTCGGAGGGTCAGTACTGAGGGAGTGCTGCACTGTCGGAGGGTCAGTACTGAGGGAGTGCTGCACTGTCGGAGGGTCAGTACTGAGGGAGTGCTGCACTGTCAGAGGGTCAGTACTGAGGGAGTGCTGCACTGTCGGAGGGTCAGTACTGAGGGAGTGCTGCACTGTCGGATGGTCAGTACTGAGGGAGTGCTACACTGTTTCAATGCTGGTTTTGGATGAGATGTTAAACTGAGGCCTTTCTGCCGCCTCAGGTGGATTTTATGGATCCCACAGCCACTACTGGAAGAGCAGGGGGAGTTCGTCCTGGGGTCAATATTTATCCCTCAACCAACATCACTGAAAACAGATGATCTGGTCATTACCACATTGCTGGTTGTGGGATCTTGCTGTGCACAAATTGGCTCCTGGTTTTCTGCCGTTAATGCCTTGTGCCTTCCAGAGGTTGTGAAAGGCGATATATAAATGCAAGCCTTTCTCAGTGTGAGATTTTATCATGTGGTACGCTGCAGTCAGTGCCTCTCACACTGTGAGATTGTTACTGTCCTCTCCCGGCAGGGGAGGGATCGGACTGAGGGACATTCCCACCGATATGGGACAATCCCAATACCCTCCCCGTTCAAGGGGAGAGAATTCCTGCTTTTTCACATCAAGTGTGAACGGCTGAGATGGAAATTGTGGAAATATTCAGGATTAAATTGGACGGTGGGGGGTTGAAGAGACAAGGAGATGTCGGGTTAGTGTAACGGGGGGCTCAGTGTGATTGGAACGATTTACTTGGCTGGGCAGTAAATGCCAACACAGAGTGGATGGGCTGAATGGCCTAGTTTCCATATTGTAACATTGATGTGTATCTATATTTATGACCTTTTCTCTTCAGGGAATGTCCCTCCACTCCATATGGAAGACCGGACCGTTGTACGTTAGTTGGCTTCTCAGCCAATATGGCTCCAGGTGTGACACCAGGTGTTGACTCCAGTTATTGGCTGCAGGTTCTAGGTGTGCCTTGAGATGGAGCACCAGGTGTGGCTCCAGATGTGGCACCAGTTGCGACTCTGGGTGTGGTTCCAATATATGACTCCAGGTGTGACTCCAGATGTGATTCAAGATGGGGGACCAGGTGTGGCTCCAGATCTGATTGTGCAAGCTGCGTCACTGCAGTCACATACTGTTCAATGGGCTCGATTGCACCTAGTGTTGAACCATAGCGTTCATAAGTTACTTTCACTCCAGGATTCAAAATGTGCATTCAAGGCATTCAAAACCTCTGTCGTCTGTTTCCTTTGTTTTTTGGTTAGATTTAAGGTGGAACACAATTTGTAGCAGTCCTTTCCCAGCAGTGTTCGAAGTGTGGCTACTCTTACCAGCTCCGGCTTGTTAATTAAATCTGTTGCATGCTCATAGTTTTGCCATTGTATGTGGGGAAACTGCCAGTTTTTCCACATATCGCCTTTCAGTTCAACAGCAGCAGGGAAGTGGAAGTTTATAGCGGCTGTGTTACCTAACTTAGTATTTAACTTGCAGCCTTCAATTTTGTGTTTGCTTTCTCCTTGCTCCTTTTCAACAGCTTTTCGCAGATTTGAACATTTTTGTGTATCTTTCCGAGCTGCGACTTCTCTGTTGTGGTTCCAGGGCTTTAGAACTCGATTTTCGATCCACCTCTGACACCAAGGGCAGAATTTTCCATGCCGGCTGGCATTAGGCATGGTCAGCAGCGTGAGTGGACAATACGGTGTGATCGGTTTTACGACGGCGGGAGACAAGTTCGCAATTGCCCGCTCAGCCCACCTTTCCTGCCATTGGACATTGGGGAACCTTGCAGTCATACATCAGCATATCATTATCAGGCCAGCCCACAGGAATCATTTCCCCCCCCAAACCACCACCCACCCACCCTGACGCCCCCACCTACTGTGTCGTCCGCCCACGTTAGTGGAACAGCACACCAACGTGTTTCACAACAGCACATAAAAGGCGTGCACTAGACAGGCTGGACTCTGAGGGGGACTCGGAGGTGAGGGCCTCAGCAATGTTGTGCAGCACTCGCCAGGGTCCCCCTGTAGGATTTGAGGGGCCCTGGGGGTCGGAGTTAAGGACAGCCCTGCCACTGAGGAACATTGTGGGATTAGGACAAAGGGCCCGCTATTGAATGTAGCGCACAGGCATTCGGGGTGGGGGGGGGTAGGGTGGGTGAGGGAAGTGGTCACGCATTAGGGAAACCTGTCTAAAGTGACCATTCCTCTGCAACTCAGGCTGTTCAGGCGCAGCCACATTGATGTGAGTGGAGTCGGGCCCCTAGCTTATCTGCCCACTCAAGCAACACAGAGGCATCAAAATGCCACCAAGTGCTTCATCCCATCCCCCCTGGCACAGACTGCAAAGCATTTCAGTGGGCTGCAGAACAGTTAGACAACTGGGCACGTTGTACAATCTCCTTGCTAAAGCTGACCATGGAGCAGTCACTGCTGGAGGCCCTCACAGCCCCATTGCAATGTCATCACCCCGGTTTGGACCAGTCTCCCCCATAGTTCAAGCTAACAGGGCAGCTTTGCAGTGCGGGTTAGGAGAATGTCAGGCAGGCGAAGGAGAGCCTGCCCACCATGTAGATGGTGTGTTTCCCAGAAACGCATAAATAATGCGGTGAGTTTGGGACGATACAGCGTGAAAACCCACCCATCGAGGCTGGCGGGTAAATTGTCATTTTACCTACCCCCTACCGCACTTAGCGCAAATCTGAGACAAATCCCCGCCCCCCCCCCCCATGTTTTGTGCTCAAAGACAGCTGTGTTTTCTCAGTGTCTATTTAAGTGGGAGGTTTTATTGAACAGTTAGGGGCAAGGGATAGTTTAAGGGAGCTGTATTTGCATTTTTGGAGTTTAGGGATGACTTTTAGCTTTAAGTTTAAGTTTGATTTGTATTTCTGTATTGGTGTGTTAAGAAAGGGGGAGCTTGAGTTTTGGTTTCACTTCAAAAAGGTGCCTGCATTTTAATTAGGTTTTACGACTCTTGAGGGAGAGTTAAAACAAACACAAGGGGGAAAAAAAGGCTGTGCTGTTGCGTCAAAACAGGGATCCAGAGAGCGGGACACACAGAGAAAGGGAAAAACAGAATAAGTAGTTTCAGTTCAGTTGAAAGGACTTGCCAGGAGAAGCAATATAGGGGAGGGACAGATAGCAAGTCCCAAACTAACGTTGGAAGTCAGCTTTCAGGAGAGGCAAGACACAGGAGAGGGAACTGCAGGAAGCAGGTTCCAAAAACTAAAGAAAGTCCCCAAAAATGGGGTTGGAGCAGGAAAGATCCCAAGAGGACAGTTAAGTCAAAGGTCAAGGACAGGGATCTGGAAAAGGTCCTGTTAAGTGAAGTTAAAAGTAAGGAGCAGGGGGGAAGGTTTCAAGCTTAAATGGATAAAGCTGCAGGATGCAGACGTAAAGCAAAATAGGCTTGTGAGAAGCCAGAAGGTCCAAGGAGACAGTCAAAGGTCTGTAAACCTTTACTATGGGCCTGTGAAGCAGTGGTATTCTGTTGGCATGGCTGAGCATTTTAAAGAGAGTGCATGGAATTCATGTGGCGATCTAGGGGAGAGGAACATCGGAAGGAGAGTTCGAAACCCTGGAAGTGAACCTTTGGTGACGTGGAAGGTGTCTGAGAGGAAGCATCAGTTTGGGAGAAGATTCCAAAGCAAGTTCTTGGAGAGTGGAGATTGGAAACCCTCATGTGAAAGATGGAGTTCAGTGAAACTGGTTGGCTCGCGGTGTGACTAGCATCCGGGGGTGGGGGGGGGCAGTTGATGAGAGATCCATAGCATCTGTTTGGGTGGCATCTGCATCTTGGTCCCAGAGTGTGATGTGTCTGACCACAGGTTGCCTATTGGTTTACATGAACTGTGCACTGATTGGGAACATTAGAGTATAAGATAGCTTTTGTAACTTGTGTTATCCTTACAAATCTGTATATACCTGTAAAGATATATTTGTGGGTGATGGAGCATTTTAATATAGTTCATCTTTTCTTGTTTATTACATGTTTTATCCTAGTGTTAAAAGTTCATCAGCTGACTCCGGTGACTGTTCGGTAGCCACTTTCCACGTTTCTAAACAAAAAGTATAAGTTAGGACCTATCAAGCCGGGTTCCACCCTGGGATCTGGCTTGTGCAGTAGTGACGTCAGGTTTAATAATTGAACTTAAACTCCACCAGCTGCCGTGGTGGGATTTGAACCCAGAGCATTAGCCTGGGCCTCAGGATTCCCAGTCCAGTGACGTTACCACTACATCACCATCTCTCCTGGAGCCACACCTGGAGCCAACGTGTTTAGGTTTTGAAATGCAGCAGTACTACACATCCCATCTGGCTTGCTGTAGTCATGTGACCTCTGCCATGTGGGAAGCTCTGTAAGCTGCCATCTTAAAATTCTGTTATGATCCCAGCCGGAGGGGCAGCTGCATCACCAATCCGGCATGGGAGGTGGCAGCGATGGTCAGCGCCAATGCCCTGCAAAAGAGGACAGCCACCCAGTGCCGTAACAGGATGTATGGTCCCATCCATTCCATCAGGATAACTCATTCTTCTCATCACTCTCAGCTCACACACGTACAAACCCATCACACACCCACAGGGATCTCACACCTCAAGGGACAACATCACTAACTCTCGCACACACCCTCACATCTCCATCAGGCTCATACCCTCTCAAACTTGTGTCCTCATCCTGTCCGTGCCTCCGCTAAAGACAGAAACATTCCACACAGTGCCTTGTGTCCTGCTCACAATCTCTCCATCTGTTTCCATGCAGGAGAAGCCTGCTTGTATTAGCAGGGAGGGGTCCCAGACTGTGCATCGAGCTGCCCACATTAAGCCCCTCACTCATTTTGAGGAGCGTGTCATCACTCTGACTGGTGAGGACATGGACTGTGCCTGTAGCGATGGTGAGGTTGGCAGCGAACACTCGTGAGGATCCTGCACCATATCATCCCTCTCTCAAGGCGAATGTGAGTGCTCTCTCTCCTGCTTTTGACTCTGCTGCCATGCACTAACCATTTCTACTTTGGTTCACAGGGAGCTCTGCCAAGCGACTGATACCCTCAGTCAGCCAGTCCCTCAGCTCCATCCAGGTCCTCACCTCCAGCCAAGAGGACACCTCCTCCATTGAAGAGCTGGAAATAAGCAGCCTGGAAGACCCGTCACAGCGCTGACCCACACCCTCCACCAGCGCAGAGTCACACTGCTCAGTGGGACCTAGATCAAGAGCAGGCTCGGGTTCACTATCTGGTGGTCACCACATGGTCTCATGCCCACAGCAGGAGGAGGCAGGATCAGCCGAGCTCCCCGGCACTCGGACGGCTGCTGGGGAAGAGGCACCTGTGAGGTCCGTGTCAGATGACGAACCTCTGGATTCCCCCTTCCAACTCATCGTGGAGTCAGCAGAATGCGGGTGAACATCGCACAGAGCTGCTGGAAGCCCCTAACAGAGTGGCATGTGTGTCAGAGGAGTGCGTCCGCCTGCTCTCTGATGAAGCGGTGCCCACGTGTGCGTGCATGGAAGATCTCCTGGGAAGGATGGTGGACACCACGGAGACCCTGGTCCAGCAGAACGCGGAGACGTGTGCAGACCTGCACTCCATCGCGGGAGCCGTGGGTGAGTTCCTGCAGTAGCGACGCGAGAGGGAAGCACCTCGCGGTCCCTCCGGGGGTTTCTTCCCTTCAAGGAGTCAGGCCGGGGCCCTCGGGCACCCGAAGGGAAGAGGAGCGGCAGCAGCTGGACACCCCTGGGTCATCCACTCAGCAACCTCAGAGCCTGCCCGCTCCCTCAGAGTCCCCTTTGACTGTGAGTCCCCCAACCTGGTCCTCTGTCACCGCAGAGGGAGCAGCTGGACAGAGAGTGATTCTGGAGGGAGGTGTGTGTGTGTGTGTGTGTGTGTGTGTGTGTGGGGCAGGGTCTTTCAGAGCCTCATGCGAGCGTTCTCCCACACACGGAATCCTTCCCATACCACACTCACCTCAACGCTCTGAGCATTTTCAATGCTGCCTGCTGGGATTCGCTTTCAGTTGTCCATCTGAGCTGACCTGCACCTCCGTCCACCCAACGGTCTCACTCCCACACAGCACCTGATCTCACCCACCACGGCCCTCGTTTTTCATGCGCTACCCATTTCCTTTCCCCCATCACTGTTGACTCCCCCCCCCACCACCAGCCATCACCTTCCACCTCCCCTCCGTAACCGACCAGCCACAACCCTCTTCCTTCGGGAATGTCCAGGTGGGCGTGCACCTTCCTCACCTTCCCAAAAATCCCAGCCCCATCCACATTCACCTCCCCGACCTCTGCCTTCCCACCCCCAGGGTCCGTGTCTACCTCCAAGTCCCCACCAGTCACCCTCGCCGCCCCCTTCTACTGCTACTGTCGAACCCTCACCCTCTCACCCTACCGCCTCACTCTGCCCTCGGTCATTCTCGCCATTCCCTCGCACCATGCCCACCCTCAGTTCAGTCCCCAGTCATGGACCCATCAGAGCCCTCCCTTAAACGTTCACCTGGACACCCGCCCTCCCGTGGACCTCTTATCCCCCAGAACCTCTTCCCCTTTCTAGACCCCTTTCTCACCAGGAACCCCTCCCCCCACCCCCAGGACACTTCCCCCACCTTAGTCTTGCCACACCCCCGGACTCCCCCCTGCCTAGTCCCTTCCCCTTCCTGACTCCTTCAGACCTTACTGCTTCCACCACCCCTTAGTCCTCCCCACCGACTGTCTCCTCCAGCCTCACTTCTTCCTCCACCCTTACTCCCTCCCCCCTCGACACTCCTTCCTCCCCCGGATTCCCTCCCGTCTCCGCACACCTTCCCCCCTCTGAACACCTTCCCTCACGCCTTCCACTCCCCTTACACCTAACTCCCCAGCTGCCATCTTATTCCCAGTTACCACCTCTTCCCTCTTCATGCTCACTCCCCCTGACACCTCCATTCCCCCCTCCCAACCTCACCCTCCTGACACCTTCACTCCCCACCTCCCAACATCAGCCCCCCGACACCTTCACTCCCCACCTCCCAACCTCACCCTCCTGACACCTTCACTCCCCACCTCCCAACCTCACCCCCCCGACACCTTCACTCCCCACCTCCCAACCTCACCCTCCTGACACCTTCACTCCCCCTCCCAACCTCACCCCCCCGACACCTTCACTCCCCACCTCCCAACCTCACCCTCCTGACACCTTCACTCCCCCCTCCCAACCTCACCCTCCTGACACCTTCACTCCCCCCTCCCAACCTCACCCTCCTGACACCTCCATTCCCCCCTCCCAACCTCACACCCTCCCCGACACCTTCACTCCCCCCTCCCAACCTCACCCTCCTGACACCTTCACTCCCCCCTCCCAACCTCACCCTCCTGACACCTCCATTCCCCCCTCCCAACCTCACCCCCCTGACACCTCCATTCCCCCCTCCCAACCTCACACCCTCCCCGACACCTTCACTCCCCCCTCCCAACGTCACCCCCCTGACACCTTCACTCACCCCTCCCAACCTCACCCTCCTGACACCTTCACTCCCCCCTCCCAACCTCACCCTCCTGACACCTCCATTCCCCCCTCCCAACCTCACCCTCCTGACACCTTCACTCCCCCCTCCCAACCTCACCCTCCTGACACCTTCACTCCCCCCTCCCAACCTCACCCTCCTGACACCTTCACTCCCCCTCCCAACCTCACCCTCCTGACACCTTCACTCCCCCCTCCCAACCTCACCCTCCTGACACCTTCACTCCCCCCTCCCAACCTCACCCTCCTGACACCTTCACTCCCCCTCCCAACCTCACCCTCCTGACACCTTCACTCCCCCTCCCAACCTCACCCCCCCGACACCTTCACTCCCCCCTCCCAACCTCACCCTCCTGACACCTTCACTCCCCACCTCCCAACCTCACACCCTCCTGACACCTTCACTCCCCCCTCCCAACCTCACACCCTCCCCGACACCTTCACTCCCCCCTCCCAACCTCACCCCCCCTCGACACCTTCACTCCCCCCTCCCAACCTCACCCTCCTGACACCTTCACTCCCCCCTCCCAACCTCACCCCCTCGACACCTTCACTCCCCCCTCCCAACCTCACCCCCCCCGACACCTTCACTCCCCCTCCCAACCTCACCCCCTCGACACCTTCACTCCCCCTCCCAACCTCACCCTCCTGACACCTTCACTCCCCCTCCCAACCTCACCCTCCTGACACCTTCACTCCCCCCCTCCCAACCTCACCCCCCCCGACACCTTCACTCCCCCCTCCCAACCTCACCCTCCTGACACCTTCACTCCCCCCTCCCAACCTCACCCCCTCGACACCTTCACTCCCCCCTCCCAACCTCACCCCCTCGACACCTTCACTCCCCCCTCCCAACCTCACCCCCCCCGACACCTTCACTCCCCCTCCCAACCTCACCCTCCTGACACCTTCACTCCCCCCTCCCAACCTCACCCCCTCGACACCTTCACTCCCCCCCTCCCAACCTCACCCCCCCCTCGACACCTTCACTCCCCCCTCCCAACCTCACCCTCCTGACACCTTCACTCCCCCCTCCCAACCTCACCCCCTCGACACCTTCACTCCCCCCTCCCAACCTCACCCTCCTGACACCTTCACTCCCCCCTCCCAACCTCACCCCCCCCTCGACACCTTCACTCCCCCCTCCCAACCTCACCCTCCTGACACCTCCATTCCCCCTCCCAACCTCACCCTCCTGACACCTTCACTCCCCCCTCCCAACCTCACCCTCCTGACACCTTCACTCCCCCTCCCAACCTCACCCTCCTGACACCTTCACTCCCCCCTCCCAACCTCACCCTCCTGACACCTCCATTCCCCCCTCCCAACCTCACCCTCCTGACACCTTCACTCCCCCTCCCAACCTCACCCTCCTGACACCTTCATTCCCCCCTCCCAACCTCACCCTCCTGACACCTTCACTCCCCCCCTCCCAACCTCACCCTCCTGACACCTTCACTCCCCCTCCCAACCTCACCCTCCTGACACCTTCACTCCCCCTCGCAACCTCACCCTCCTGACACCTTCACTCCCCCTCCCAACCTCACCCTCCTGACACCTTCACTCCCCCTCCCAACCTCACCCTCCCGACACCTTCACTCCCCCTCCCAACCTCACCCTCCTGACACCTTCACTCCCCCCCTCCCAACCTCACCCTCCTGACACCTTCACTCCCCCCTCCCAACCTCACCTCCCCGACACCTTCACTCACCCCTCCCAACCTCACCCCCCCCTCGACACCTTCACTCCCCCCTCCCAACCTCACCCTCCTGACACCTTCACTCCCCCTCCCAACCTCACCCTCCTGACACCTCCATTCCCCCCTCCCAACCTCACCCTCCTGACACCTTCACTCCCCCCTCCCAACCTCACCCCCCTGACACCTCCATTCCCCCCTCCCAACCTCACACCCTCCCCGACACCTTCACTCCCCCCTCCCAACCTCACCCTCCTGACACCTTCACTCCCCCCTCCCAACCTCACCCCCCCCTCGACACCTTCACTCCCCCCTCCCAACCTCACCCTCCTGACACCTTCACTCCCCCTCCCAACCTCGCCCTCCTGACACCTCCATTCCCCCCTCCCAACCTCACCCTCCCGACACCTTCACTCCCCCCTCCCAACCTCACCCTCCTGACACCTTCACTCCCCCCTCCCAACCTCACCCTCCTGACACCTTCACTCACCCTCCCAACCTCACACCCTCCCCGACACCTTCACTCCCCCCCTCCCAACCTCACCCCCCCCGACACCTTCACTCCCCCCTCCCAACCTCACCCCCCCTCGACACCTTCACTCCCCCCTCCCAACCTCACCCTCCTGACACCTTCACTCCCCCCTCCCAACCTCACCCTCCTGACACCTTCACTCCCCCCTCCCAACCTCATCCCCCGACACCTTCACTCCCCCTCCCAACCTCACCCTCCTGACACCTTCACTCCCCCCTCCCAACCTCACCCTCCTGACACCTCCATTCCCCCCTCCCAACCTCACCCCCTCTCGACACCTTCATTCCCCCCTCCCAACCTCACCCTCCTGACACCTTCACTCCCCACCTCCCAACCTCACCCTCCTGACACCTTCACTCACCCCTCCCAACCTCACCCTCCTGACACCTTCACTCCCCCCTCCCAACCTCACCCTCCTGACACCTTCACTCCCCCTCCCAACCTCACCCTCCTGACACCTTCACTCCCCCTCCCAACCTCAACCCCCCGACACCTTCACTCCCCCCCTCCCAACCTCACCCTCCTGACACCTCCATTCCCCCCTCCCAACCTCACCCTCCTGACACCTTCACTCCCCCCTCCCAACCTCACCCTCCTGACACCTCCATTCCCCCCTCCCAACCTCACCCCCTCTCGACACCTTCATTCCCCCCTCCCAACCTCACCCTCCTGACACCTTCACTCCCCCTCCCAACCTCACACCCTCCTGACACCTTCACTCCCCCCTCCCAACCTCACCCTCCTGACACCTTCACTCCCCCTCCCAACCTCACCCTCCTGACACCTTCACTCCCCCCTCCCAACCTCACCCTCCTGACACCTTCACTCCCCCTCCCAACCTCACCCTCCTGACACCTTCATTCACCCCTCCCAACCTCACACCCGACACCTCCATTCCCCCCTCCCAACCTCACCCTCCCGACACCTTCACTCCCCCCTCCCAACCTCACCCTCCCCGACACCTTCACTCCCCCCTCCCAACCTCACCCTCCCGACACCTTCACTCCCCCTCCCAACCTCACCCTCCTGACACCTTCACAAATGTGAGCAAGGCCCTGGCGGTAAGTCCTGACCTCTGGCACGTCCCACTTGTCAAGAGGCGTCCTGGACTGGAGCGTACCCCCGCTGACATGGGCAGGCAAGTCCATGGTGGGGGTGAGGAGAATGAGTCCAGGCGGATGGGGCCTTATAATGACACGCGATGTATTACAATGAGGTTCCAGAGGTCAGGACTTACCGCCAGGGCCTTGCTCATATTCCCGGCATCCGAGGAGCAGAAGATGCTTGGAGCCCGGCAGCAGGGGGGACGTCCATGACTGCTGGGTGGATCCTCATCGACATGGCTCTGCTGCAAAGTAGCTCAGGGAAGTTGGAAACTCATCGTTGATGCTCCCAACGGGCGATGGTGGAGCGGGTGGGGGAGGAAGGTCCAGGGTCGACTGGGGGATGAAGAGGTGTCAGGGGGGGTGGGGGGGAGATGGTGGGTGAGGTTGGGAGGGGGGAATGAAGGTGTCAGGGGTGTGAGGTTGGGAGGGGGGAATGAAGGTGTCGGGGGGTGAGGTTGGAAGGGGGGAATGAAGGTGTCGGGAGGGTGAGGTTGCGAGGGGGGAATGAAGGTGTTGGGGGTTGAGGTTGGGAGGGGAACACGCCTCTCCGGCGCCAGGCTAAGCAGACGATCGCACCTTGGTCTCACGGTGTCCATTTTTGGGGTTCCCACCATATTGTCCACCTACGTTACCGAAAACGCCCAACACCAGCGGGCACGGGCGATTCCACCCCACTTAACAGCAAACACTTACATAGAAACATAGAAATAGGAGCAGGAGGAGGCCATTTGGCCCTTCGAGCCTGCTCCACCATTCATTATGATCATGGCTGACAATCCAACTCATTAAGCTGCTCCCGCTTTCTCCCCATACCCTTTGACCCCTTTCGCCCCAAGAGCTATATCTAACTCCTTGAAAACATACAATGTTTTGGCCTCAACTTCTTTCTGTGGTAGTGAATTCCACAGACTCACCTCTCTCTGGGTGAAGAAGTTTCTCCTCATCTCAGTCCTGAATGGTCTACCCTGTATCCTCAGTCTGTGACCCCTGGTTCTGGGGCATTTGTTTCACCTCTGTCTCCACGTCCCCATCTCTCTCATTTTCACACACACACACACACATTGCCAGCTGTGTTGTCGAACAAGGGACAAGTGCAGTACCTACAGTTTAAACACTGAAAGGGCTCATGATAGTCTGTGTAGGCGTTTGACACCACTGTGTGAGTGTGTATTTGTGTGTCTGTGTCTGCCTCTGCGCGCATGTGTGTGCCCATGCATGTGTTTCTGCATCTACGAGTGTGTGTGTTTGTGTGTGTATGTATGTGTGTGAGTGTGTGATGTCTGTGTATGTGTGTGTCTGCGTATGTGTGTATTAGTGTGTGCATGCGCATGTGACAGTGTGGATATGTATGCCAGTGTGTGTATGTGTGTGTGGACATGTATGTGTATGCAGATTGTGGTGTGTGAGTGCGTGTGTGTATGTGCGTCTGCATCCATTTACGTATGTGTGTTCATGTGTGTATGCGTGTGTGTGTGTAAGAGTGTGTGTGTCTATCTGTGTGTGTGAGTGTGTGTGTCTATCTGTGTGTGTGTAAGAGTGTGTGTAAGAGTGTGTGTTTCTGTGTGTGTGTAAGAGTCTGTGTAAGAGTGTGTGTGTGTATGTGTGCGTGTATATGTGTCTGTGTGTGTGTGTGTGCATCTATGTGTGTGTGTGTGTAAGAGTGTGTGTGTGTAAGAGTGTGTCTGTATGTGTGTGTGAGAGTCTGTGTAAGAGTGTGTGTGTGTGTGTATATGTGTCTGTGTGTGTGTATATAAGAGTGTGTGTGTATGTGTGTGCATCTGTGTGTGTGTGTGTGTGTGTGTGTGTGTGTGTGTGTAAGAGTGTGTGTGTCTATCTGTGTGTGTGAGTGTGTGTGTCTATCTGTGTGTGTGTAAGAGTGTGTGTGTAACAGTGTGTGTAAGAGTGTGTGTATCTGTGTGTGTGTAAGAGTGTGTGTAAGAGTGTGTGTTTCTGTGTGTGTGTAAGAGTCTGTGTAAGAGTGTGTGTGTGTATGTGTGCGTGTATATGTGTCTGTGTGTGTGTGTGTGCATCTATGTGTGTGTGTGTGTAAGAGTGTGTGTGTGTAAGAGTGTGTCTGTATGTGTGTGTGAGAGTCTGTGTAAGAGTGTGTGTGTGTGTGTATATGTGTCTGTGTGTGTGTATATAAGAGTGTGTGTGTATGTGTGTGCATCTGTGTGTGTGTGTGTGTGTGTGTGT